>NW_019396278.1:1004-1615 GCF_000591075.1 Eurytemora carolleeae | reverse complement strand
ACTTTCTGGGCCGAGCGCTGCGGCTAGGATGGGCTAGGGGGCCGAGCGCTGCGGCCACGGGTTAGGTTAAGTTAAGAAACTTCCTGTCACACCCATGTACAAAATTGATGGGGGGAGGGGGGGTCCAAAAATCGTTCTCTAGGAATATACCAAATGGAGAAATATCAATTGTTTCGAAAGTGGTGTAGGTTTTAATTTAAAATAAACGACCGCTTGTATCGCTTTATTTTGGGTCTGTCTATAGAGAACGATTTCTGGACCCCCCACCCCTTCCTATCAATTTTGAACATGGCCACTTTCTAGTCGTCGTGCTTAATAATATTGGAAATATTTTCTTTAATATATGCACTTGGGACAGAATTAGGTATATTCCTAATGAACGATTATTGGACCCCCCGGGCCCCCCTCTTATCAATTTTGTACATGGGTCTGACAGGAAGTGTCTTAACTTAACCTAACCCGTGGCCGCAGCGCTCGGCCCAGTAAGTGTCTTAACCTAACCCTAAACAACATAAAAATAAATAATAAAGGGGATGGTGGAGTTGGCACATTTGATGTAGGGGGGGGGGGGCCTTGCCTTCATTTTTGGTTCAAATCTTCCAATTTTTTGG
>NW_019396278.1:0-597 GCF_000591075.1 Eurytemora carolleeae | reverse complement strand
GGGGGGGTTCAAAAATCGTATACAAGGAAATTACCGAGGGGGGTCCAAAAATCGTATACCAAGACACCCGGGGAGGGGGGACGAGATCCTGAATAAATTACCGACAGCACTAATATGATAAAATAATATTATAAGGTTATTGAGTAGTAAAAGAACATTAATTATTATTTAAAGTTTTCAAGTAAGTAATAGAAGAAACCAACCTTCATCGGATCTCCTCCTCTTCTTCTCCATGATTCTTGAATACTAAAGGATACACCAAGAAACTTTAAAGGCAAAGCACTACACTGTCGCTGAATTGAATATTGACAAACCGACTAACGAAGATTAAACCACGGTGTGAACCACCTAATCAACTAGAGTGCTGAGTGATGCAATAGGAGTGAATTTCCCGCCAAATCTCTCACTTGGCCGGAAATGGCTTAATCAATGCCGCGGAGAAATCCAGTTTATTTATCAAGGAAGAAACTAAAATCGTCTTCGAATGCAGCCTATATAGACGGAGGCCGTTCCTTCCATAAACTACATTGGTCGACAACTTGACGTCTCCTATATTGGTCGTCAAATGTACGGAGAAATATCTATCTATCAGATAAG
>NW_019396277.1:269646-282393 GCF_000591075.1 Eurytemora carolleeae | reverse complement strand
ATAAAGATAAAAAGTAAAATTTCAGAAACATTTTGCGGCACAGTTCGTCATTGCTTAAAGAATCTTTTCCACACTTTGTTTGTTTGTCTTTCTGACTCCAGAAAAGGCTAAACAAGATTGAAAAATGTTGCCCAAAAATAAAGACGATATTTATCATTTTTAAAGTCCAAATTTTAACGGAAAAATCAGCAAAATATTTTGTTTTTATAAACTACCATATTTAGAAAAGTTTTCTAGATTTAATTTGTTTAGGTTTCTTTGAGAGAGATTTGGTAAAATTAGCAATGAATATGCTAGCTCAGTATCCCAACGCTACTTTTCTAGGTAGGAATGAAAAAATGTTCATCTGCATTTAATATAGATATTCGGTGTGAAGATAAAACTTTTGCTTTGGACTAATTACCTCAATTAAAATCAATATCTATAGTTTAATTACTTTTATAGTGGAAGGCATCGCTTTTGTGAATGAAAAATTTCAAAATGAATGAATTTTCTTGAACGATAAATGATGATGTTGTTCAAAAAAATAGACGCACGAGAAACTAACAATTCTCAGAGAAAATAAAAAAACGATAGCTTTTTAAAACTAACGAAAAAGTCAAAAACAAACGATTTAAAATTGATAACAATCCTTCGCATTTTATGGACCAGTCAGACCGTTAGAGAACGATTTCCAAAGGGTGTTTAAAAAAACATTGCATACTTTTTTTCTCTCAAAGACAAAGAGCATTTATTTAGAACAGGGTTGACCAAATCCGATAATTTTAAAAAAGTTTGATGTGTTTGATTTTTTAAACACCTTCTCATTCAAAGGAGTTTGAAATAAATTATTCTTTTACTGAACAAACAATTTTTTTAGCAAACTTTTAGAAAACCATCGATTTTACTGAACAAACGATTTTTCGAAAATGACTGAAAACAAACGAAATGGGTCATTGACAACCAATGAACGAACGAATTGAAAAAAAACGAACCGAATGTACTGTTACAGATTAAAACTTGCAGCCTTTGACCGAAATGAAAAATGTATCTACAGCATAAAAAAAAAACTTTTGTTACCAAATTGTGTAAATACTTGAAAATATCATTAATTTAAATCTGTTAAATGTCTCAAAATTGTGAAATGTTCCAAAACGTGTTTTGCGCCCAAACTTTGCTTTTGCCTCAAAATGTGATATATATTCTAAAATGAAATCAATGCTTATAAAAAATTGTAATTTATTTATCTGTATGGGTTTAGTATCTAATCTTTTTTTAAATTGTAGCTTTAACTATTCTAAATTAAAGTAAGCAGACGGTTTCTTCTTCTCAATTTAAATTGACTAAGATAATGAATTAAAATAGACCTTTGCACGGTTTGGAACTTTCTTCCCCTGAAATACAAGGAAACAGACAGCGTGTTAATTCCGTACAAAGGCACCTCTGCCGCTTTAGTAAAAGTAAATTCAACCTATATGAAGCAGACGCGNAACCTTGTTGCACCGACTAGTCCTGTCCATAGAGCTAAGTACAGTAAAAACTGGGACCGGAAAGGTTGACCCGGCTCGGAAATTCAAATGTACTACGGCTACCCGTGAACAGATGTCTTTGAAGTCTCATCCTTTGTAGTTAACCTTGTATATCATAGTTACAGAATCTCTAGTTAAGATTTATTCTCATCTGTTATCCACACTTCAAAAGCTGTTCAGGAGGGGGGGGGCGGTTCAGCCACACCTTGCCCCCGTAGGCCCCTAAAACTGTTAAACTATTATTTTAGATGTTGGAGCGAATATTGGTATGTTCAGTGTCACAGCTGCAGCATTAAATCACAGGTTTATTTTTTATCTTTTCACATTTCAGTACAGTACAGTACAGTACAGTACAGTACAGTACAGTACAGTACAGTACAGTACAGTACAGTGCAGTACAGTACAGTTCAATGCAGCACAGTGCAGTTCAGTACAATATAGTACATTTATATAATGTACAGCAATATTAGATTTAAAGTGAATGGTTGCAATAATGCATTGAAAGAAGCTAGGTGATGAATTAACCAATCATTGATAATAGATAATTTCATTGTTGAATTTTGAGAGATTCTGTTGCATGCTTTTTTAATTCTCTCTTTTTTTTATTGGCGGCCTGTAGAGCACAATACAGACAAAATAGTACAGTAAAGTACAGTAAGGTACAGTACAGTGTCATGTGCTACAGTTTAGTGCTGGAGAATACTTTAAAGTTCAGTGCTGCGGAACACTGCACAGTGCACAGTACAGTACTGTAGAACACTGCACAGTACAGCATTGTAAAACACTACACAATACAGTACTGTAGAACACTGCACAGTACAGTACTGTATAACACTACACAGTACAGTACTGTGGAACGCTGCACATTACAGTACTGTAGAACACTACACAGTACAGTACTGTGGAACACTGCACAGTACAGTACTGTAGAACACTACACAGTACAGTACTGTGGAACACTGCACAGTACAGTACTGTAGAACACTGCACAGTACAGTACTGTAGAACACTACACAGTACAGTACTTTGGAACACTACACAGTTTAGTAATGTAGAACATTGCACTGTACAGTACTGTATAAAACTGCACAGTACAGTACTGTAGAACACTGCACAGTACAGTACTGTAGAACACTGCACAGTACAGTACTGTGGAACACTGCACAGCGCAGTACGGTAGAACACTGCAGTGCAAAGTACGCCAGGTTTCTTAACTTAAATATACTGCATAAGTACAGTATAGTACACTACAGTACAATATAGTGCTAAAAAAAATTTTTTTTTTCTTTTAGAGTATTAGCAGTTGACCCATTTAAAACAAATCTAGCGTTCATCAGGGATTTAGCAAACAAAATTTACTTCTTTTCCCATTTAAACAATTTTTTGAGGGAACCCAGGACTAGGAGTACCCTAATTTTTTAAATCAAAATCTATTTTTATAGTATTTTCAAAAATCAAATTCAACGAGTAACGCCGGGCACTTCAGTTAGAAATATTGTATCATTTAAAAAAATGAATTTTGGAAACATTTTAGCATTTTAGGCCTACAATAAATACATGTTGCATAGATGGTTTGGGGAAAAGTTTAAAATCGTAAACATGTTTGGGAACATAGACGAGTTTATATAACATTGAAAAAGATTCGGAACTTAATTTCATTTTTGATTTTCGGGATTTCTCATTTTTGGGATTCTAATTTTGGGGATTCTAATTTTTGGGATTCTCATTTTCGGGTTTCTCATTTTTTCTTGAAAGTCTTGAAAGAAATCGGTCTAAAATAAACACGCTAAATACAACATCTTAATGGTTTTAATCTGCTATAAATTTATAAACTTTCCAAAAAAACTTTAAAATAAAAATATATGACTATTGTGTATTAATTAAAATTCCTAAAAATTAATCATTAGTAAAAAATCAATTTTGTTATTGTTGAGATTTAATTTGAAGCATTAAATATGCAAAAAAAACCATGAAATGTTAGAATAAATTTGTTTTATTATGGATTATAGACTAAGTACAGTTTTACAAGGCACTGAGGACAATGTCCGGTTTGTACCTCATACAATAAGGTAAAAACATTATGGATATTATCTACTAGTCCGTTTGCAAAGATATAGGGATTTGTAGTCAAAACTCAAGTCCTTTAATATTTTTTAAAAGGCCCAATTGTCCGTGTTGTTAAATATTTAATTAATAAGTTCTTAATTTTGATGGATTTAAGTTTTTCTTCAACATTGAAATAGATTTCTGTTTTAAAGGTGGAACTGTTTTTCTATCTGAGGAAGATTCAAAAACAAAACCAGTAAGTTTATTTTTATTTTATTTTCAAGGTAATGACTAAATATGCAATAGCTAATGACCGAATGTTAAAAATGATCCTCCAGTTGTAAAATCGATAATTGTGTAAAAATGAAAGTTGTGTTTAGGTTTACTTCAATTAAACAGTCTTAAAGTTTTCCTTTCAGAAAATATTTTGATATAAAACTAATTATTTTTAGATAATAATATTCTTTTTAGAGGAATCTAATAGGAGAGGGAGTTGATTCTATAACATTTAATGAACTCCTAGAAGTAGTGAACACTGATACTGTTGTAGTTAAAATGGATATTGAAGGATCCGAATGTAAGGTATTATTTCCGTTAAATGGATATTGAAGGATCCGAATGTAAGGTATTATTTCCGTTATATATTAAAGGATCGGGATGGGAGTAAAATTTCCTTCAAATGGATATTGAAGGATCAGAATGTAAGTTAAATTTCCTTCAAATGGACATTAACGGATCGGAATGTAAGGTATAATTTCCTTTACATGGATATTGAAGGATCAGAATGTAAGATAAAATTTCCTTTAAATGGACATTGACGGATCGGAATGTAAGATAAACTTTCCTTTAAATGAATATTAAAGGATCGGAATGTAAGTTAAATTTCCTTTAAATGGATACTGAAGGATCAGATAATGTACAATTTCCTTCAAATGGATATTGAAGAATCGGAATGTAAGGTATTATTTCCTTTAAATGGAGATTGACGGATCTGAATGTAAGATAAAATTTCCTTTAAATGGATATTGACGGATCAGAATGTAAGTTAAATTTCCTTTAAATGGATTTTGAATAATCGGAATGTAAGGTACAATTTCCTTTAAATGGATATTGAAGGATCGGAATGTAAGGTATAATTTCCTCTACATGGATATTGAAGGATCGGAATTTAAGATAAAATTTCCTTTAAAGGGTTATTGAAGGATCGGAATGTAAGGTATTATTTCTTTTAAATGGATATTGAAGGATCGGAATTTAAGATAAAATTTCATTTAAATGGATATTGAAGGATCGGAATGTAAGGTACAATTTCCTTTACATGGATATTGAAGGATCGGAAGTTGTTCTTTTCTAATTCTTTAACGGTTTGTTAATAGGCAAGCTTGGGCCATTTGCCGTGAACGGTGACAGTTGTTTATTTTTTAAGCCTTATATAACAGTGAATTTAAATACTAAGAACTTTTCACTAGATTTTAATACCATCTAATGTAAGATTCTTAGTATTTGAATTCATGGTTATATTAGGCCACATATATTCAAAATCAACGAATTTCAACGTTAAATTGCACAGGCCTATATTGTTAAGTCAATAATTAACACAAAGGCGAATAAAGTTATCTTTTGTTTTTAACTAAAACAACTTACTTTTGTTAGCCCAAACATACATTATTTATGTTGAATAAATTTTGAGGTATGCTTGAATTTGATTAACAGAAAAGGAAAGTTGAATTTTTATCATTCTAAGTGAGGAACGATTATTTTATGAATTATAGCCGCGTCTCAAATCCGTCAAAAACCGGTTTCAATTGAGCGCCGGCTTAAATCTTGAAACATTGAATACAATTCTAAGAGGCACCAACCATATTTAAGCATAGATAAATAAATAAACATAGATAGCTTATGTACGCAAAATCACCAAGAATTGTACATTCCGCGAACTCATACTTCTAGGGGTCAAAGTGTACTTCAATGATCAAATAAGTCTAGAAAGAAGGAGGTTCCCAGCCCTAACAAATAAGTCTAGAAAGAAGGAGGTTCCCAGCCCTAACAAATAAGTCTAGAAAGAAGGGGGTTCCCAGCCCTAACAAATAAGTTTAGAAAGAAGGAGGTTCCCAGCCCTAACAAATAAGTCTAGAAAGAAGTAGGTTCCCAGCCCAAACAAATAAGTCTAGAAAGAAGGGGGTTCCCAGCCCTAACAAATAAGTCTAGAAAGAAGTAGGTTCTCAGCCTTAACTAATAAGTCTAGAAAGAAGGAGATTCCCAGCCCTAACAAATAAGTCTAGAAGGATGGAGGAATTTAAGAAAAATCATTCTGAATCTGGGATCATATAAAGCTGAAATGCGAATAATATCAACCATTTTTCATCCATGTCTTTGATTTGCAGACCAAACAATTTTCTTTTTTTTTCAGGCTTTGATACCGTTTTTAAACACTGAAACAAAGGAAATTTAAAAACTGATAATTAATTGATTTGGAACTTTTTCAATTTTTTCGAAACTTCTTATATGTGTTAAACCATTTTCATTTTTTTGTTGGATTTTATGTATTAAAGCTAGGGTTTCTAATTCCATTAAGGGCCATAGGAAAACCTTCCTGAAGCTGCCAAAGAATGACTATTCAATTTTCAATTCCGCTTGTCGCACCAAGCCTTGTATGACATTAGAAGGTAGTTTTATTCTTTATCCTTAATTTTCAAAAGTTTTCATTGAATTGGCATTATTAGTAGCTTTAGAAAAGGTTCTGTCCGGCCTATACTGATCCAAACTGATTTTTATTAAACATGTTTAAATACTTTAATCACATTGTTAACGGACTGTGTCTGTGGAGATATGAAACTGTATTTTCTTAACAGTTTTTATCGCATCGTAGACCAAGTTTATCCCCTATATATTAATGGAGTGGGTTTGGATCACCTCAAATCAATTTGGACTTTGTCCTGATATTCAAAAGCTAATCCAGGTATGGGATTGAACTGGAGAGATACTAATCTAGGTATAGGATTGAGCTAGAGAAATACTAATTCAGGTATAGGGTGAAACTGGACAGATACTAATCCAGGTATAGGATTGAACTGGAGAAATACTAATCCAGGTATATAGGGTTGATATGGACAGATACTAATCCAGGTATAGGATTGAACTGGAATGATACTAATCAAGGTGTAGGATTGAACTGGAATGATACTAATCCAGGTAAAGGATTGAACTAGACAGATACTAATCCAGATACAGGGTTGAACTAGACAGGTACTAATCCAGGCAAAGGATTGAACTGGAGAGATACTAATCCATGTTTAGTTTTGAACTAACAGATACTAATCCAGGTATAGGATTGAACTGGACAGATACTAATCCAGGTATATGATTGAACTGGACAGATACTAATCCTGGTTTACGATTGAACTGGACAGATATACTAATCCATATACAGGGTTGAACTGGACAGATATACTAATCCAGGTACAGGGTTGAACTAGACAGATACTAATCCAGGTATACGATTGAACTGGACAGATACTAATCCAGGTATATGATTGAACTGGACAGATATAATAATCCAGGTATATGATTGAACTGGACAGATACTAATCCAGGTATATGATTGAACTGGGCAGATATGTAACAATCTTGGTCCTGATCAATCTCCCAATACTTGACTCTAACTCTTATGCTCAGTCTTCCCGACCAAAAACTCTAGCCAAAACCCTGGCTCTATACGTCTGTCTAAAACAACGATTGATACTATACTAATTTATTGATACAGGTATATATGGGCTGACCGGACGGGCCGGTGAGGGTCAAACAGAAACATTGATAATAGATAAGCAAAACATAGATAATAAAGATAGTATACTAGCATAGGATAATACAGGGTTGAACTAGACAGTTACTAATCCAGGTATACGATTGAACTGGACACATATACTAATCCAGGTACAGGGTTGAATTGGATAGATATATTAATCCAGGTACAGGGTTGAACTGGATAGGTATATTAATCCAGGTACAGGGTTAAACTGTAGAGATACTTATCTAGATATAGGATTAAACTGGAGAGATACTAATCCAGGTACAGAGTTAAACTGGACAGATAGTAATCCAGGTACAGGGTTTAACTGGACAGATACTAATCCAGGTACAGGGTTAAACTGGACAGATACTTATCCAGGTACAGGGTTTAACTGGACTGATTCATATCCAGTAATTGAAATGAAAAGTAATTAGAAATTTATAACTTTTGTTGCAGGGATTTCAAGTTAATGGATATTTTCCTGTCAATGCAACCAGCTTGAAGAGATTGGGGTAAGAATCAAGAAATTAATATTAATTGTACAAAGATAAAATGATTGTCGCCTTTCTTCATCTTTTAATATAATGTGCTCTGAATTTTTAATCTATAATTGTAATAACTGATATATCCATGAAAATGCTCAGAGCTGGGAACTCTTATATTAAGAATATCGAGATAAATACTTGATCTCATTCTTTTCTTAATCTGTATTATTTTGATAAAACGTTTATTATACAGGGTGTCACACGAAACATGACAGTTGGTGAATAGTTTAGAATGTCTTTTTCCATAATTTGTTAATTTGTTGATACAAAAGGTCAATAAAAATATTATATGGGAGTCATGTTATATTAAAATTGATTTCAAAGTAAAAGATAATGAAGCAAAAGGATGTTTTAACTAAAAATAACGATTTATTAAATGTCATGTTTCGTGTGACACCTTGTATGTGACATGATCGTTATTACATTGGTAACTAGAAAGTAATGACACAATGGCAGTCTTGATTCTATCTTTAATTCTACTATCATAATGTTTTCGTATCTTGTAACTGAAGTGTCTC
Source organism: Eurytemora carolleeae (assembly GCF_000591075.1). NCBI lineage: Eukaryota > Metazoa > Arthropoda > Copepoda > Calanoida > Temoridae > Eurytemora > Eurytemora carolleeae. The sequence goes on along the minus strand of NW_019396277.1, from coordinate 273,986 downwards.
ATCTAAAAAATTGTCAAAAAATAATTTTGTTTAAACATTTTCCTAACGTTGTTTACAATTTTTTAATTCTTCCTAGAGCACCTAGAGGTCTGATTTATTCAATAAGCTGCCCTTGGCAAATTGGACTATAATCAATAATCGTGCACTGCAAACCTATACTCTTTTATTTTTTGGAGGGAGGGGGGACATTGATCCAGGCCTCAGCCTTTATAGGGTTAATATCTTAAGGAGATAATTATATTGATGAATAAGTAGCAAATAATTAAATTGTATTAAAATCATGTTAATTGAAGAAAGAAGGGGACAGCTGATGAAGGGCAGATCGTGTTGAGGGTTGAGATCCGTTTTTAAACATTCACAAGATTATGAGATGCAAATCCTATTTTAAAATTCTTTGCTATAACATTTGCTTTTATTTTACACAGCAACATTTTTTACTCTGATTGCAGATCTTTTTTAAAGATTAAATATTAAAGATTAAAGATTAAAGATTAAAGATTAAGGATTAAAGATTAAAGATTAAAGATTAAAGATTAAAGATTAAAGATTAAATATTAAAGATTAAAGATTACAGATTAAAGATTAAAGATTAAAGTGTAAAGATTATAGATTAAAGATTAAAGATTAAAGATTTAAGATTAAATATTAAAGATTAAAGATTAAAGATTATAGATTAAAGTGTAAAGATTATAGATTAAAGTGTAAAGATTAAAGATTAAAGATTAAAGATTAAAGATTAAAGTGTAAATATTAAAGATTAAAGATTAAAGATTAAAGTGTAAAGATTAAAGATTAAAGATTAAAGATTAAAGATTAAAGATTAAAGTGTAAATATTAAAGATTAAAGATTAAAGATTAAAGATTAAAGATTAAATATTAAAGATTAAAGATTAAATATTAAAGTAATAAAGGCAAACTTTTCTAGCATAAAATTTTGATAAAGGATTTGCATCTCATATTCTTGTGACGCCATTAATTTAAAATGTCTGAAAACTTTCAAAGTTTAAAAACGTACCACACAACAATGCAATTTTACCGCTTTTTTGTTACTGCGTCATCTTTTTAGAGTTTTAATAATTATTATTAACATTTAAACTTTTCTAGGTTGGAAACTGAAAAATATTGGAGGGAGGTTGTCTGGGTTCATCAGGATGCAAAACAGCTTAGTTTGTAAATCATGTGATATTTTCATAAACACCTCTTTTTCACATAAATCACAATGCTAGGAATCAAATTTGCTTAAAAAACTTTGTATATTCACATTTTTATTTAATTTAAATATAGATGTTTTTACCCTGAACAAAAAAGTGAAAACTGCAAAGAAGTTTAATACTCTAACACGGTTCTAGTGTACCATATAACCAAAGAGAATAGAATATATATTAGAGTGGAATTTACTAGAAAAAAGTGTAAAACGGCCATTTTGTTGCACTGTTTCCATACTGCAGGTGTACTTAACATATTTGTGCTATATAATCTTTTGGGCCCTGGAACATCATTTTATAGAAAGTCTAAAATAAATATTAAATGAAAACCAAATTATGAAATAGGCTGGTTTCATAATTGACCAATGATCATTTCACTATAGACTATGCCTTTATCTTTACAAACGATGATTTTCCGTTATAACTTTAAATCAAATGATGTTTTTTATTCACCTAATTAATTTCATAAAGTTTCTTTAACAGCTTTAAAAAATTCGAAATTGAAATGGATAGTCTAGGGAACATACTGTATATAATTTGTGAACATTTACATGATGTGTACACTTTGAACTCCCTTTCAGGCTGAAAGGGACTGACAAAATTCATACCGAGGGATTGTCTAAATTCCACTCTAATATATATTCTATTCTCTTTGCATTTAACTCAGGAGCGGATCCGGAGTAAACAAACTTGGGCTAACCCTTAACAAATGAATTTATTATTTGTCAAAAATAAAAAAATAAGTATTTTTGATCACACTCCCATATCTCAAATGAACACCAACTACTATATTAGACAAAAAATAGACAAATTGAGCTGGGTTAACTGATCCACTTCCAAATTAAGAGGCTCCACGAAAACTCTAAAATAGGAAGACGACATAATAACAATACTTTAGTGAATTTGATGTTGTTAAAAAGTAAATAGTTTTACTAGACAATTATTAAACCAATATTTAAATGAATTGTTTACACTGCACAATTGCTGTGTTTAATTCGTATTGGATTATTTAAAGTCATTAGTTGAGTCTAAAAGTTGTCTTCCCATTCCAGAGTGTTCTGGTTAGTACTGTATATGTAAAAGTTATCACATCAGATTTGATTCCTGATCTGTAAAATCTGTCATTTTTAATGAAATTATCTACTTTAGAAGTTTATGTTGAGTGAAGTACAAATCAGATATCCTCCAGTCGTCGTACAGAGCAAGAAAATAAAGCCGACTTTCGGTTTTTAATCAAGCTTTTAAACAGCATGTGGATACATTAACATAAAAACAAAGAGAAGCTGTCAATTAAGAACTTCTCTTGTTTACTTGTAAACTTCAAGTTTAAACAACGACTTTTATAAAAAAAAGTCGTCTTTATTGTGTTAATATAAACACTGAATGATTATTTGAATAAGATTATTCATACAGGGTGTCCCAAAAAACATGGGAATTCAGTGACGAATAGTATATCGTCTTTGCTATGAATTGGCATTGTAATACCTAATTTCAAAAGCCATAATATTATTATGTCTGCTAGAGTTTATTTTATGAAAAGGGTAAAAGACTGTAAAGATGTGTCTATAATGTCTCTGCAAGATGAACAGTGAAGACGGACAAGTTTTCTTTGTTTGTATACTGCAATTTTCTTGTATTACTAAGTACAACCGTATGCAGTCAAAACATAAACAAAGAAAATGTAAACATAGCAGACGAAACTCTTACAGATTAAAGCTTTCTCAGTTGGTATCACTATAATAAATCAAAGAATTATTTAAAAAGACGATATCGAATTCGTCACTGAATTCCCATGTTTTTTGGGACACCCTGTATATAATTTAACAAAATAACGAAATGTCAATGAAATGTCTTTTCTATGAAATACATTTTTAATTTTAATCAGCTTTTCCCCTGATTGCTAATGTTCAGGCATAAAAATATTGACATTTGTATCTTTTGCCTCTCTGTATTATTACTCTTTAAACTACGCATTTATCAAATAAAGATAATAAAGTAAATTTTAACTTTAAAGCAAACATAGAAATACAAAATGTACATTGGAAATGTTTGAACAGAAGTTAAAGTTCAAAACTGATTTTCAGTTTTTGAAACTAATAGATTTCTTCTTAATTAATGTATGTACACGATACTATCGTTAAATTAGTTTTCTGTTAAATCCATAGAAACAAATTTTGTAGATTAAAGNATTTATTATGTTTTTTAATCTTTCAAACAAAAAAACAAGATTTTGGATCCTTTACAAGTTGCTAATATGAAAGTTTTGTAAATTGCACAACAAAATAACTCAAAAACAATATTTAATACAGAATTAAATGGTGTATGATGTATCCCTGCTGAGAAAGTTCTCAAATATAGAATCTAAGCTCTTTCTTTCTTTCCTTCTTTACCACCAAAGCTTGAGTCCACAGACTCATATATAATTATGAATAAACTGAAGGTTGAAGTTAAACTTCAAAAATTAATTTAGTTTATGAAAATTATTTTTAAATTCAAATCTTCTACTGCAATTTTACAATAAATGTAACTCTCTTTAATCCATTTGGAGATTTTCTAATGTAATATTTGTTTAAAAGAATTAAAAAGTTAACTAAGCTCTACTTTTCACACATTTTAAAAGAGAGTAAGTAAAAGCTGTCCCTGTGTCGTTTGACCCTTTGTCGCGTTCTTGACCCTTTGTCGTTTGACCCTGTGTCGTTTGACCCTATGTCGTTTGACCCTGTGTCGTTTGACTCTGGGTCGTTTGACCCTTTGTCGGTGAATCCCCCACAGTACCCAAAGTGAATAAATACTTATTTATTCACTTTGCACAGTACCACACAGTACCCCATAGTACACCAGAGTACCCTGCAGTACCCCCACAATACCACACAGTACCCCATAGTACACGAGAGTACTCTGCAGTACCCCCACAGTACCACACAGTACCCCATAGTACAGCAGAGTACCCTGCAGTACCCCCACAGTACCACACAGTACACCAGAGTAGCGCAAAAACAGGTTTTCTCCTCACAAGCACTTTTTACCGCCAGCAGACAAGAAGATGTACTGGGAAATTATCAATTTAGGGCCAGCCTACCCAACCCAACCCTTATAAACCAACCCCAAATCTTCAGCCTACCCACACAACCCTAG
>NW_019396277.1:263756-269497 GCF_000591075.1 Eurytemora carolleeae | reverse complement strand
CCAACCCACCCCAACTCTTCAATTCAACCTACCCAACCCAACCCTAATCAACCCATCCCAACTCTTCAATTCAACCTACCAATCTCAAACCTAATCAACAAACCCCAACTCTTCAATTCAACCTACCAAACCCAACCCTAATCAACCCACCCCAATTTAAAAAAAAATATTTAAAAAATTGAAAATAAATTGAAAACATATGTGAAAAAAATGGATTTTTTTTAGCCTATTACAACCCCGGCCACCCATGAGAGTCCACAATCGGTCCAGCCGTTTGGCCGGCTTTAGACAACATATATATATATACGAATGTCTTGTTTTATTATATAGATAAAGTAATCGGGTGTCCGATCATAACTCAGAAACCCCACGGCCTATTGGCCTCTACTTTTGATTGGGGTATTCTGGAGAACCCGGGGAATGTTCTTTCATTGGTTTTAAATTCTAAATTGAGTGGGTTGACTATTAAAGAAAAACCTTCAGACAAAGCTTGGAATTCCCAAACTACGCATTTTGCAGATTTTTTTTTTAAATTTGTTATCTTTGTTCAAGGTTGCGTCTTAGAATTTCATATATTCATAAATCCTTTTGGAATAATTGGTTATTTAAAACCCCTAATAATTATCCAGACTATCATAACTACATCTTCATTTTTGATATTTACTACTCAAAAGTTTTACGCCTCAACTCAGTGAATGGTCTTTTTTCTCTAAACCCGCTCCTAAATTGATATTCAAATATTCAAAACCATTTTATTTCCTAATTTAATGAACTAAAAATGTAACAAAAACTTAAAATAAAGGATAAAAAACAGTTTGGGATAGGACTGGCAACGTTTCGATTGTAAACACAACAAGTTTGTAACAATTAATGGACAATATCCGTTCATTTTGAAATTGTATAAACAAAAAAAATAATGGTTCATAAAAAAGGACATATTGTGTGTTTTAAAACTTAAAATTGGACAAAAATTGCTGAAAATAAAAAATAAATGTTATGTACTTTGATGGGTTTGTTTACGTGGGTTGATGTTTTAAAATGTTGTCTTCTAAATTTTCTAGGTTTTTATACATAAAATAATCCAATCACCATTAACAATTTCTAATATATTTTCCGTTAACGCCGTTAACAAAATTGCGATTGTCAACAAACAAAAACTTTGAGAATAAACGGAAAATAACAATAATGAAAGGAACGTTCAGCTGTTAGCTAAAGAAAAAACAGCTTCCAGAAGAGCTTTTTCATTAATTTTAACAAACTGTTAAAGAACAGGTTGAAAGAAGTCTGAATGTGCCCAGTCCTAGGATTCTTGTTTGTTTCCAAGCTAACTACAGCACCACAATTCAAAAAAATGGGCTATGGCAACAAAAAATGCAGATTTTTAGTTTTCTGTTGATAATTTGTTTGGCTAAATTTTTTTAAGAATGAAATTATTCAAATGTAACTTATAGGAAAATGTTGATTTTTACTGTGGCCTAATATAAAATCTTATCAATCTGAGCAAACAAAACTGAATATAAAAAGAGGAAAAGTATTCCACAATTAATATTCATCATGTTCGCCAAACAGGTATTGTAATCTTTAGATTATACCTAAGTCAAACTTTTCAAAAAAAAATTTTGGTATGAGGAATTCACAAGTAGACCAGGCCCGTAGCCAGTTGGGGGTACAAGGGGTCTGGTGCACCCCTCCTTTCTCCTAAAAGAGGAGTGTAATGACGATCTTGCACCCCACTTTCTTTTTTAGATAAGTTACCTGGTATAATTGTCTCTTGAAAAATTGAGATATTAGAATTCAAAGTTTTCTAAATTTTTATCATCCTTTATACTGTATACTCAATACTGTATACTGTATATGCTATGTCCCTTAGCCAAACCAAATTAAAGTTTTTTTTGTGTGTTTGTTATACAATTTATACAAAGAGAAAATGTTCACAATTGAAATAGAAGATGGGCGCGAAGCGCCCTAAAAGGCTAGTATTGTAAAATTTGAGATCAAAATTCAGGGAAAATCGAATTTCCATTGTAACATTGAGTTCAAGCGTAAATTACTAATTTTGTGTTGTTGACAAATTAGAAAATAACCTACATTACATAAAATTCAAGCTATAGTTACTCGGTTTTATACCAAAATCATGAAAATTTTCGATGCTTCCTAGGACCCATATAGCAATTTACAACACTCATCTTAAATACCCCCATTTGGGAAAATCCTACAGTAATAACCAGAAAACTACAAAATAAGAAGACGACTTTCAGCAATACTAGAGTGTATTTGGTGTTGTTACAATGCAAATAGTTTTACAAGACACTTTAAATCTTTGAGTGTTTAGATAAGCTGAAATGGGATTCTTAATTGAAAAATCAGGAATTTTGTGTATTTTCAAACCCTTTAATCTTTGAAAACCCTAAAATCAGAAGTCTAAAATGTTGCCAATGCCGATTAAAACGGTACCGATTTTTATCTTGAAAAGACACAACCTCTAAACTATGTTTTAAAATTGAATTTTACACCAAACAATCAATAATTTGTACTCACCATTGGTAATTCTGGAGTTACTCTATGCAAAAAAGTGAAAATCCCAGTTGCTTTCGAAATGAATCAATTTTGGAACTCTATGGATATAGTCCCTTAAACTCTTAAAAATTCTTAATTGCCAATATAGTATAATTTTAAACCGAATAAAATATACTAGAAATGTTTAAACTGAAATACTCAGGTTTCCATTTTTTAGATTATCGTATTTCTCGCTGTATGTGGAATGTCCATGGCTCAGAATGGTATGAGCTGTGGTGATTGCCACCATATTGCTGAACAAGTATATATAAAATCTTATCAATCTGAGCAAACAAAACTGAATATAAAAAGAGGAAAAGTATTCCACAATTAATATTCATCATGTTCGCCAAACAGGTATCATAATCTTTAAATAGGCAATTCAAAGTTTTCAAAAAAAAATTTTGGTATGAGGAATTCACAAGTAGACCAGGCCCGTAGCCAGTGGGGGGTACAAGGGGTCTGGTGCACCCCTCCTTTCTCTTAAAAGAGGACTGTAATGACGAACTTGCACCCCACCTCCATGTTTCCATTTTTTTAGATTATCGTATTTCTCGCTGTATGTGGAATGTCCATGGCTCAGAATGGTATGAGCTGTGGTGATTGCCACCATATTGCTGAACAAGTAAGCCATGCAGCTATGTCCGATGCTGGTGTAAATGCTACTCTTGAATGGATCCTAGAACCGGTTTGTGAGATGGCCCCTGCCGACTCCAACTGTACAGAGGCGTTTCCTGGCTTCTGGGTTGAAATTGGAACAGCTCTCTTTGATGCTCAAGATGGAGTCTTCTCTGCCCAACACCTGTGCCCGGTAAATAGATTTTTTAAAAGGAGCGACTGGCGACATGGTTATTGAGTTGAGAGTGAAGTATTTTAATTGCATTTCTCATATTCGTTATTTATACAAATTGAACTAGTTTTCATGGGTTTAAAAATTCAAAATAGTTTACCCATAGTTAAAAACCCACTATTGTAATGTTTCCAAGAAAATAGCTTTACACATATATTTTTGGTATTATCCATAATTTGCTAAAATTCTCCGCAAAAACAAAAATTTTAAATTCCAAAATTAAAATGATTATATTAGGAGCTTGGATGCCATGGCAGAAACACCCCCAAGAAAATTGAATGCATGGAGTGCACAACCCGCCTGGGGATGACCCTGGACCTGATGACAGATGAAGAGTTCATCTTGTCCGCTGTAACTATGGTCCAGGAAGCAATCTGTTCCACTGCAGAATGTGAGGAGGCTATTAGTATTATTCTACCTATTGCTCTGCCTCGACTGCAGGAGGACAGAGAATGGGTTGAAGATTTCTGCACTGGCACCATTCATTGTGTTTAACCTGCTAAAATATAAACAATTTAATCACAATTCTTTTTTATTTATTCTTGTATCTTGGCCAGTTGGCTAGATTTCTTATAATTAAAGCCAAGTAAGCCAAGCGATATATTATTCTGTCAGTTAGCTAGTTTTTTTATTAAGGTCAATGACCAAACTATTCTCATAGGATAAAGTTATATGAATGTGGGCTTTCAGTGAAAATTATAAATCTGTTTATTAAAAAACAAAATATTTGCCGAAAATTTCGCATTTTTTCACATATCGTTTGCTCGCGAAAAAGTTTGCCATATACAAACGAAAATTTTAAATATACAGGGTGTTTAAAAAAACAGGGAATAAGACTCATGTGTTTTCGAATTTTGAAGATTGAGACCATTTTTAAAATCTATTAACAATTTCCGATTCAATAAGTCTATTATTTACAAACGTTTGACCCACACACGTCGGAGGGTACAAACCTAAGACTTACAAACGTCAGACCATGGACAATCGTTGGACAAGTACAAATGTACGCGTCGGACTGTTACAAACGTCGGACAGTACAAACGTCAGACCAGAGCACAAATGTAGGACTATAGAAAAAATTATTTGAATTTTAAGATTTTTAATTTTTTGAAAAGTTATTTCCTTTAATAGACTGGTCTATTAAAAGTCTTCCTAAAGGAACTGAGTTCTTTCCACTAGCTCAAATATTCTCATCCCTATATCTTTGAACCTTTGATACTTTCCAACTTAAACTGTTTGATTTTAAAGATTTCATAGGTTATACGACAACCGGTGGTAAAGATATAGGCAAATTGAAACATCAGAGTTTGTGACAATTGAACTCAACTCAGCTTTTTGGGTCTGTTGTTTTTTACAGTGCTACCTTCAAAGGATGAGACTTTATCCGGTTTTATTTGATTTTATTTTGATTTAAGTGAGTGATTTTTAATTTATTTCTGATAGTCTAGTAATGGTCTTTTTCTTTAAACTCAACCAAAGTCCGACGTTTTTGACCCCACTATGCAGACTGTGCCTCCACTATGCAGACTGTGCCTCCCCTATGCAGACTGTGCCTCCACTATGCAGACTGTGCCTCCGCTATGCAGTGAACAACAGAAAAGTTTTTTATAGCTTGGTTTTCATGTGTAATGAAAAATGTTAACAATTTTTTATTTGACCTCGTTGTATGAGAGGTTTCTTAAAGATGAGAAGTATTTATCAATTATCATAAATAGTTCGTAATTATGACTAAGAAATTGGTATATAAAACGTTAAATATTCTTTACATGAAAAGAAAAACATTTAGAGGAAAAAATTTGAATTGAATTGCATTTCATCTTTTATAATCTTTGATTTAAGCAATACCTTTTTTTGTAGTGCAAACCGCGTCAGTTATATCTCCCTCCAATTCCATACTCCATAGGCAAATGCTTTCGAGATAGTTCTAACATTATTGTGTATTACAATGAAATTTTTCAAACAAATGCTCGGAATTTTAGCATGCTTTCGAATACTCGATTTCGCAAACTAATGCTAGCGGTTGATTCGGATACTCAATATCGCAAACTAATGCTATGATTTGTTTTAAAAATATCAAAATTTTTGCAGTTAAAAATTGATTAAAAATTTTATTAACTGAATTAATTAATTAAAACTATAAGCTTCATGCTTACATTATGCAGATTATATTAAAGACATTAAGTTTGAATGCAAAAAGCTTTCCCTTTAATACTTGTGTTTAGTCGATTCTAAAATTCTTCAAAGGATTTAAAAATCAGAAGGGAGGGGGATTGGTTCAGGGGGGAGGGGAGAAGAGGAGGAATAGTACATTGATGGGGGGAAAGAAGTGGGATTG
>NW_019396277.1:259159-263713 GCF_000591075.1 Eurytemora carolleeae | reverse complement strand
ATCTTCAGTCAACGATCAATCTCCAGTCAACTATCAATCTCCAGTCAACTATCAATCTTATCTTCAGTCAACGATCAATCTTCAGTCAACTATCAATCTTCAGTCACCGATCAATCTCCAGTCAACTGTCAATCTCCAGTCAACAATCAATCTCAAGTCAACAATAAATATCCAGTCACCTATCAATCTTCATTCAATGATCAATCAACAGTCAACTATCAATCTCCAGTCAACGATCAATCTCGAGTCAACTATCAATCTTTAGTCAACGATCAATATCCAGTCAAATATCAATTTTCAGTCAACGATCAAAATCCCGTCAACGATCAATCTCCAGACAACGATCAATCAACAGACAACGATCAATCTCCAGACAACGATCAAAATCCCGTTAACGATCAATCTTCAGTCAATAATCAATCTTATCTTAAGTCAACGATCAATCTTATCTCCAGTCAACGATCAATCTTATCTCCAGTCAACGCTCAATCTTCAGTCAACGATCAATCTCCAGTCAACTGTCAATCTCCAGTCAACAATCAATCTCAAGTCAACAATAAATATCCAGTCACCTATCAATCTTCATTCAATGATCAATCAACAGTCAACTATAAATTTCCAGTCAACGATCAATCTCGAGTCAACTATCAATCTTTAGTCAACGATCAATATCCAGTCAAATATCAATTTTCAGTCAACGATCAAAATCCCGTCAACGATCAATCTCCAGACAACGATCAATCAACAGACAACGATCAATCTCCAGACAACGATCAAAATCCCGTTAACGATCAATCTTCAGTCAATAATCAATCTTATCTTCAGTCAACGATCAATCTTCAGTCAACGATCAATCTTATCTCCAGTCAACGATCAATCTCCAGTCAACAATCAATCTCCAGTCAACTATCAATCTTCAGTCAACGATCAATCTCCAGTCAACGATCAATCTCCAGTCAACGATCAATATCCAATCAACGATCAATCTTCAGTCAACGATCAATCTTCAGTCAGCGATCAATCTCCAGTCAACTATCAATCTTCAGTCAACGATCAATCTTCAGTCAATGATAAATCTCCAGTCAACTATTAATCTTCAGTCAACGATCAAAATCCCGTCAACGATCAATCTTCAGTCAATAATCAATCTTATCTTAAGTCAACGATCAATCTTATCTCCAGTCAACGATCAATCTTATCTCCAGTCAACGCTCAATCTTCAGTCAACGATCAAAATCCCGTCAACGATCAATCTTCAGTCAATAATCAATCTTATCTTCAGTCAACGATCAATCTTATCTCCAGTCAACGCTCATTCTTCGGTCAACTATCAATCTCCAGTCAACTATCAATCTCCAGTCAACTATCAATCTTCAGTCAACGATCAATCTCCAGTCAACGAACAATCTTGAGTCTACGATCAATATCCAGTTAAGGATCAAACTTCAGTCAACTATCAAGATCTCTGATACCTTGATTGTGCAATGTGTATCGTGTTCTATACAATGTCTAGCCACACATTGCATCTCACCTGTACAACACAGACTAAGCAGAAAGGATACATGCAACAAGGAACGACTTTGGAAAAAGTAACTTTTTTTCATCATTACCTCTAAGAGTACTTCTCCTTTACCATGCATTGTTGAAATTAGTAATTAGTCCATTTTGGATTAAAACGTCGATATCCCTGATAATCATTTAGAGATCGATTTAGTAACCTTTTATCAGAAAAGATTCGCCCTAATTAGAAGGGAGGAACGACTATTTTTATCATAGGGAGAATGACACATTATTTTTAGAGCCGTCTACATTAAGCAAGATTTTTAGTTGTAAAAGTACAATTTACAAATGACTATGCTTTATGTGATATAAATAAAGCTGTGATCTCTTTGTTTGGATGTCAGATCATAACTCAGAAACCCCTTGACTGATTTGCCAAAATTTTTAATTGGAGAACTCCGGGGTGTATGTTCTTAGTATGGTTTTGAGAGTCTAAGTTGAGTGGGTCGAAAAATAGCTAAAATCGTAATTTACGACCAAATGCGGGTAAATGGCGGGACTAACAGAGTAACCTGGGCAATGCTGGGTTCCCAAGATAGTGTGATATATATCAATATTAAAAGAGTGGCATTTTAATCCTCTTTTAAGATTTTTTTCTAATGTTCTTTGGACATTTTGCTAGAATATATCATTTAAATCAAATACAAATACGAATTGCGTTTCGCGCCATTGAAAAAGTGAATTTGCGGCCGGATTATATATCACTCTTGTATACCGAGTCCATTAGCGCCTGATCCAATCAGGGTTCAGTCATGTGTTTGTTGTCTATTCTCAACAAATAGAAATAGTATGGCGGTAACATATATCTTTATATCTATCTCATTATTCAATTAGATGAATCCTTCAATTGGTCAATCAATAAATGGAAATATTTACTTCTACTGAAACTATAGTATATTTATGCTACTTTGCATGTCATTGAAAGAAATCTACCCCCTCTTTTTTGGACTGGCGATTTTTTAAATGGATGGGTTCTTGAAATAATGTCTTCATTCCGTTGAACTATAACGAAGTAGGGTTGTTCATCGTCTTGTACCGTTTTTAGAGAAAATTCCAGAAAAAAATTAAGATATTAAAACTGTATTATGTATTATGGATCGTTTTTGCATCATATTTTTGGCATATATCTTCTGTCCGGGTAGATATTTGACGTATTTGAAGAAAAGGAAATGTTTTGATTAAAAAAAAACTTTAAAAACATTTGCTACTCTTAAAGTATGCCGAGTTTTGACCCTGAAAGCAAATAAAGGCATAAAACGAAAGAAAAAACGAAGCAACTGAACCAACTCTCCTGTCCTCTCTCTGTATATCTATGTTGCATAAAACGAGAGAAAAAAAACGAAGCAACTAAACCAACTCTTCTATCCTCTCTCTGTATATCTATGTTGCAGTAAACGAAAGAAAAAACGAAGCAACTAAACCAACTCTCCTGTCCTCTCTCTGTGTATCTATGTTGCATAAAACGAGAGAAAAAACGAAGCAACTAAACCAACTCTCCTGTCCTCTCTCTCTATATCCATGTTGCATGTAAAACGAGAAAAAAAACGAAGCAACTAAACCAACTCTCCTGTCCTCTCTCTGTGTATCTATGTTGCATTATCAGTGACACACGTCTGCAATTATTTANCCAACTCTCCTGTCCTCTCTCTGTATATCTATGTTGCATAAAACGAGAGAAAAAACGAAGCAACTAAACCAACTCTCCTGTCCTCTCTCTGTATATCTATGTTGCATTATCAGTGACACACGTCTGCAATTATTTAATGCTAATAAATACTACAACCTTAATCGGATTAGGGCCGAATGGCGGGATATAGACCCCCCCCCCCCTAAACACTTTGGATATTGCATATATATATGTAGGTTGACATAATTTATAAACAGTTTATAAACCAATTTTAGAAAGAACAGGGTTGATTAACTTTTAATAAAAAGAGCTGAAATAATCCCATGTAACCTGGCTCGCCCTGTATTACTGTTTCTAAATAATCTATCTTAAAAAAAACTGCAAGTTCTAATAAATCTTTCCAATAAAGGTTGAAATTGTCAAGTTGTACCATCCCAATAAATCCCTTTAACCCCCCCCCCCCTTCCCCCGCTTCTACTCCACCATCAACTTCTTGCCAATACATTTTCGAATAAAAAGTTAAATTTTTTTGAATGACCTTAAAAAAATTGTGATTATTTTCTAGAGTCTCACAATTAAAACAGTTAACAAACGTCCTCCAAGATTTTAAAAACCTATCCAGAGCTAAACACTTTAGAATGTGATAACCTTAATCCCGATCGGTTTATTGAACTGGAGATTAATAACAAGAGGAGAGCAAGCATTAATTAAAAATAAGTTTTAGAAAAAGAGTGGATCAAGCATTAATCCCGATATCCACCATTCGAAAGTTCCCAGTTAAGCTTTGTTTGTTAAAAGCAACATGTTAATCTTTACACCTAGTTAATTATAAAAGTGTTCCAGTCAAACAATTACCACTCTAAAGTCGTAGTCTTGATATTTAAAAATGTGGTCTGCCATTTTTATATGCCTCCGTAAACAAATGTATGAAAACTATGCAAATTCTGAAGAAGTCCCCATGACTACAAAAAATATATATTCCCTCAGCGTCCCCTTCCATCAAATCCCCAGCGGGTTGTGCTCAATGGATTATAAAAAGAATCTGTTCTAAATCTGCACAATGAATATTATCCTCATATTTATTTGCATGCATTCAAAACCGCAAGTCATCCTAAAGGCGGCGCCATCTTTGAAAGATGCCGCCATTTTTTAAGATGGCGGACGTTCAAAACATTTAATCCTTATCGCTAAATATTAAAAACAAAATCAATTGTATTTCTCTAATCACGAAACCTCTGGGGTTTTTCTGTCTCCTTGTCCAGGTGAATCTTGTAGACTTTGCATTTTTTATGAAGGTCTAATGTGTATTCTTTATTCGTTTTCACTTTCTCGCTTCCCCCCCCCCACACCCTACTCCCAACATATAC
>NW_019396277.1:258033-259109 GCF_000591075.1 Eurytemora carolleeae | reverse complement strand
ATTTCTATTGGTCTTCCCCCCTCTGTAATTCCACTGCCCAGTAGCCCTAACTGTTTATTATCTCTTCAAGTTTTTGTTTGACACTCAGAATTAATTATTTTTAAGAAAAAGTGTGATGTTGTTAGATTTGAATACACACTCACTCAAGGCTTAGTTATATCTTCGTTTTGTACAGGGGGAGGAATAAAAATGTGAAAATTGGTTCTATTTTGTATTTATTTTAACGTCAGTTTTTCTGCAAAATATTATTGGAATAAAGAAATAGTTAACATTTCAAAATTCCTTGAAGCTTTTTTTATTAAAACTGTTAATTTTTTTTTACTCTCCCTGTAGGTTTCATCCACAGGGAGTACTTATTTAAACACAAGAACAAAACAACAATGATTAAATTAAAAATAGTTGAAATTTAATGAACTAGGGACTAGGGAGTAGGGAGCAATTCTTTGAGCGAGAAGAGAGGGAGCACAAGTAGATATAACTGATTAAAATTCAATTTATCGCACCCCTGACCCTTAAGTAAAAGTAAATTCAACTTAAAGTCTGACCAACCTTGATGCACCGGCTAGTTCTTTTGAGTGTCTGCTTTATTTACCCAATGTCCAGGCGAAAAAGTACAAACTGGGACCGTAAAGTTTGACCCGGCTTGGAAATTCAAATGTACTACGACTGTCCATGGGGAGACTGTGACAAATTTACACTAAAATGTCATTTTTTGTATTTCAAGATGAATTTTTTAAAAAATTTTTATTGCAACTTTCGTGCAGTTTTCCCAAAATCCCAATTCTCCAAATGAATTGAATTAGAAGAAAGGACGCATTTTAATTGAAATCTGCCTATTTTATCACATCCTACATAATAATATAATCCCTACGTCTAGATCAAATAAAATCACAGCATTTATTTGGTTTTTTTTTTACATTTTTCAGTAAATATTAAAATATCATATTTTCGGCTATTTATACAATCTTGAATATACATATTTCAATAATAAATATTCTTTTTTGGACATATTTATAACATAAGTTAGCGAATTTTTTTTAAAGAAGGGAAGTCCATGGAAAAAGTCCCCCCCCCCC
>NW_019396277.1:235948-257564 GCF_000591075.1 Eurytemora carolleeae | reverse complement strand
TGAGGTATATAGTGTGGTATCCTTAAAAATTATGAGAAAGAGTTGAACATTTTTGAAAACAGAAAATAATTAATTAAAAATGTCCTTTTTGAGAGAATTGTTTTTTAAGTTCAATGTCCTATCTATATTTTTCTTTGAAATGTCCCAACGCCTTTAAGTTAGGTTTAAAGCAAGGGAGAAATTTATGAATTCATTAAAGTAGATCATCCAGAAAATTGGTTTCTCTGTATAGATACAACTGTAGGGGGGGAGGGGGGATGGGGTAAGGATGGGAGGGTAGCTATAGGCAGGGGAAATAGGGATAAATGGGGTTTTATGTAACTGTACAAAGCATCAAACATTTCACTTTGTTTTGTACACATTAGTTTGTTATTTAAAACCACAATGGTTTGACGAATTTTAAATGGTTCTTTGTTAAATTTTGATAGCCCTAAACATTTCTAATTAGAAACTTCAATTTTTTGTACTTTTAAGGCAAGTCAATTCTTCTTAACTCATTTGACCCAAAAAAAAAGTTCTAAATACGGGCAAAAAACTACAAAAACGTACATTTTTAACATACATTGTACAATTTTGTGTTTCATGTTTTTTTTTTGACTTTTTATGTATAATTTCAATTGACCTATCATACAAAGATGGCTCTTCCCGATTCACATTGATACCCTTCAAAGCTTGTAATTTGTAATTTGTAAAACTGATTATTTTGGTATCTCTACAAGTGACTTGCGCATTTCTACTACGGGAAACATTTTAGATAGTTTGAAATTATACGCGGCCGTTTCATTGTAAAAAAGTTTAATTTCTAATTTCAAAATTTGAGGGGCTTGTGAAGATTCCTTGAAATAGTTGTTTATCATGTAAGGTGAATGAACTATATGCTGAATTTGATGGACAAACTGAATTAATAATTTTAATAATGAATTAAAGAAATCGATGTAATAGTGTTAACCCATTTCTGAAATAAGGGATTAGTACAAAAATCATTCATCAAATAAAGTAAAAATTTTAAAAGTATTTTTGTAAACATAGAAAAATGTTATTTTTCAATATTAAAATATTAGCCCTGCTAATTTATTTTTTATGAGATATGTCAAAATTACTTCCTGTTCCTCATAACAATTCCCCTTCTATGCACAGATGTCACGGCCGACCCACAACGGTACCCTTAACAAAACGTTGAAAGATAACTCAAAAAGTGCTTTTTTCTTTGAGTTTCTCATTTGCTTCTAATAAACAAGTAAAACGCCAGTAACTTTCGCAAGTGAAAATAAAAAGTTTAAATAGACATAAACATTGATAACTAATTCATACAATTAATCAGACAAAAATTTCAAGGGTACCGTTGTAAATCGGGCATTGCCATCTTTGCATGAAGGGTCACTTTAAATTACAATCACAGTCCCTTTAAACACTTTATATAGTTATCCCATACATTTTGTTTATGTAATATAAGCTGCAATTCATCCAAGCTAACTCATCAGTAATCATCAGCACTTGGAAACCTAGAATAGAAATAAATATAAATGAAACAGATATGGATTTTTAAACAACATTCAAAGTACTGCATGTATGCAAAGATGGCAATGCCCAATTTACAACAGAACCTTTAAAAGCTTTGTCTGATAAATGATATATCAATGTTTTTGTTTCTCTAAATTGTTTAGTAGTTTCACTGCGAACGTGACTAACGCATTTCTTGCAAGAAATGCGCAATGGATAAATAGTCACTTTTTGAGTCAGAAAATTATTGTATTCCCCCCCCATAAAATTACACTTAAAATCCTTTTAATGGGACTGAAGTAGTATTTTCAGTGGCATGGAAAAATCGTTCCGAGCAAATATTCTGCATAATGTGCTCAAATTTTTTAAATTTTAAATGTTAAAGACCTTTTCGGTCCCAGTTTGTACTGTACCTAGCTCTATGGACAGGACTAGCCGATGCAACAAGGTTGACGCGGTCAGACTTTACAGCTTCATATGAATTTACTTTTACTAAAGGGGCAGAGGCGCGTGAAATCAGACTCAATAGATGGAGGTTCACTTTGAATTAGATATACACTAATATACTCTTTACAATCCCTTCTTTCAACGTGCTCCCAATGATATCTGAGGCCGAATTTAAAGAATTTGAGCCGCGGCTTAAGTTTAAGACTCGGCTCAAATATGGTTGGTTCCACTTAAAATTGTACTCAATGTTTCAAGATTTAAGTCGGCGCTCAATTGAAACCGGTTATCGATTTGAGACAAGGCTCAAATTCACTAAATTCGGACACTGGTTTCTTTTTTATTAAATGTGATTATTCAAAGCTAAATATGTCTAGAGTGAATTATAACTTTGTCAAGTTTTTTATATCTTTTTCATAACATAAATTCTACAAGATGAGACGCATATCTTTCTTAGTTTCAAAGTTTTCAGCTTTGTTTGTTTTTTGATTTATTTTCTCTCTCAATTTTTTCAGATTATCCGTTTACCAGTTTACCAGTTTACCAGTTTACCAGTTTACCAGTTTACCAGTTTACCAGTTTACCAGTTTACCAGTTTACCAGTTTACCAGTTTACCTCAATTCGTACTGCAAGAGAATGCAATCAAACAAGTTATAAACCTTGGCCTGGGTGAGAAATTATAATTTCCCACGCATTCATACAAACATTTTGATGAGTGTAAAGTAATAAATACATTCCAATCTAATAATCACATTTTTAATTATAATTTATGCATTGTGCAAAACTCATTCTTGAGATATTATCTCCAATAGTAGCAGTAAAACTGCGTTTTTAGAAAAAAAAAAACATGGGCAATAATAGATATAGTAATTAGAAGGTGAATTTACGTATATGTTCATAATTCGCATTTTGAATATATTGTGACGACATTGTAAGTATATGGTAAATTTATGGTGAATATATAGTGTTTGTGGATAAATGCCTAAATATTGAATAATATACCAAACATGGTGAAATATTATAAGAATATATGTCTATATGGTGAATATATGATTAAATTGTAAATTTGTGTAGAGTTTCATATATAAATAAATATCGTAGATAAATAATATACTAGCTGAAGTACCCGGTGTTGCCCGCAGAATAAAACAAATCTAATTTAAAAATTTGAACTTTTTAGCCTATGTTACCCCTGGGATACTCCTGGGTTCCCTAAAAAAATTACAGCCAATTCGGTCCAGCCGTTTGGCCGGCTATGAACCGCGTGTTTCTGTATTTATATAAATAAGCTTCGAGCCTTAATTTTAGCCTTTACTTATTTTTTATTGCAATCCTTTATTCTTCCCAATAACGCTGATTTTTTTGATTTTTTTGTTGGTGGATTTTCAAACTTTATCTACAGTTTACATAGATCCAGACTGGTGTGCAGAGTTGCATTAATTATTAAGACTGGGTCGACCTTCAAGTGTCGCAATGCCTTGGCCTTTGATTTTATACATCACAAACCTAGGGCGGCATACACAATTTAGAAATATAAACCATTTGTTTTAGCTTTAGTTTTTACAAAATAATTGGCAAATTCTCAAAGATTTTGGGTTGACAGCTTTTTTTTGGGTCCTTAGCAATTTCCCGAAAAGGGTAATATTTTATCCCGTCCCTTTTCACTTATTCATTCATATTCAAGATAATATTTTATGCAGAATCTAACGCTCACAAAAAATGAATGATTTCATTAAATTCTGAATATTTGTGGGATCCCCCCGGTATATGCTATGTTGTACCTCCAGGGTAGCTCAACAAGTGTAAACAAGTCAAACATCAATAAACAAAACAAATTATCCCATAATCCAAGAATAAAGTGAACTCTATATCAATGTTTTGTGCAAAATTAGTGATAATAAAAACATGAACGTAAAAGATGTTTGGTAAATATCTTTTATCATAAAGTTTAAAAAGAAAAAAATATTTTTACACTCTTGTACAATCTAGTAGACATGGGAAGGTCAAATGAATACGACATTACTGATGCGACATAGATACCCTTAAGCTTTGATTTAACGCAAAAGTAAAAGAGAAGCAAATTTATTTGGTTACTTTATTCACATTTAAAGGGAGTTTTCGCGAAAAATACAAGGGGGTATAGGCTTACGGTAAAAAAGTATCGATCGGGATCGCTACTAACCTTACTTCTATCTGTTGCGTTCATAAGGAGAAAATTGTCCAAAACGTCTCATACCAAAGAACGTAGCGTCCAAACAAAATCAGAAAGATGCAACATATGACTTAGATCGTAAAAAATCAATTTACTTCCGAACAAATCATTCAGATATTACAACCCAAAAGTCCACGCATTCATATAAATTTAATATTTCATAATATTTTTTATTTGTTTTATAAACAAACAATGCACTTAAAACGTCGAATAGTTCGCCGCCTGGTGTCTCTGGCTCTCGATGCTCTGAATGATTCCATTTGGCAGAGACACCTAGCGAAAAAAATCACTGTTTCTAGTGCATTTGAAAAGCTATACCCCCTTTCTTTTTTTCGCGAACACTCCCTTTAAAACATTTTTGTTCTTCTAAATAAGAGCCAGTTATATGCTATAAGACCTCTCCGATTTTAAACGGAACCCTTTCAACGTTTATCTGAGCAGGAATTCCGAATTAAGTAAAGTTAAGTAAAACTTTTACCCTTCTCCCCAATTCTATTCTGTATGTCTGCCAATTCAGTACAGCCGTTTGGCGGGCTATAACATATATAGGCTCCACGTGGATTTAACGGTTCTGTCAATGTTCCAGAAAGCGATGACTTTCGATCACAATTTTTCCTATTAAACATAATTTTTCAGCCTTCTTTCTTAAATACTTTTTTGCCGGCATATACGTTTTGAATAAAAAGTATTAAACAAACAATTCCTTATGTTTAAATATTGTTAAAATATAAACCAAAACCCGTATGATTTTATTTAATGTTTAATGGACTGGTTGATTTCCTGTGCTGAGTGGTTTCATAGTTGTTTCCCGGCGGGGATCTGTGAATCCGGCGGGTATTGATAAACTTTCCATTTGTTTGGAAAGTTGACATATTTTATTGCTGTTGTGAATCGTTAAATAAAGTGTTTAAAGGCACTGTTGTGAACTGATAAATAAAAGGTTTAAAAGGTATTGTTAAGTGAATTAGGTATATGGAACTTTCAATCTAGAAAACTGTGTTAGGCCAAAAAGTTGTTTGAACTGAAGTCTAAAGCAATTTAATTCTTCTGAAATGAATATTTATTTGGTTAAAGTAATTTCACTGTTTATTTTGTAAATGATTCACTGAAAATTATGTTTTTAAATGGGTTCTTTTAATGCACTTTAAGTTTTATTAGCTCCATGAGGTTATTGTTTATAGTTAAGCAAAATCCTTGGCAAGGTTTGGTTTGGTGGGTGGGCGGAGTATTCAACGGAGGTACCGTTTGTCGGAGACGACCTTTACAACAGGGGAAATTTGAGGGATATGGTTCACAAACATATATAGGCTCCACGTGGATTTAACGGTTCTGTCAATGTTCCAGAAAGCGATGACTTTCGATCCCAATTTCTCCTATTAAACATAATTTTTCAGCCTTCTTTCTTACATGCTTTTTTGCCGGCATATACGTTTTGAATTTAAAGTATTAAACAAACAAATCTGTTAGTTTAAAGATTGTTAAAATATAAACCAAAACCCGTATGATTTCAAATAGAAGAAACCGAATGCCTCTAACTCTGGTTAGTCTGGGGTTGCTTAGTAACATTTATAAGCCTATACACAAGTACGCCCATTACACTTTCGCCGAGTTCAAGTTTGCATCTTTATAACAATTTGCCTAGATATACAGTTTGCCTATAGATAACATTAAATAGACAAAATGTGTCAAAATTAGATAGGCAAAAAAGTTGTTATGCGAACATGTACCAAGTGAAAGTGTACTAGACGAAAGTGAACTAAGCGAAAGTGTACTAGGCGAAATGATACCGAACCCTCAGACCTTCTTGGATCAGTAAAATTAATGGTTTCCGGAGGTTTACAGGTCCCAACAGGTGCTAAGCCCCCCTGGAATGAAAACCAAAACCAAGACCCCTCCATGGACACATTCCTGTGTACGCCTTTGCTGCATATGCATTATAATATTCATGAAAAATTGTGGAGAAGACACTAACTAGTATTTGATCACGATATATACGTCAGTAATCACTAAACACACTTGTTTAATGTATTATCATTAACATTTACTTAAATTTCATTTTTCAAAATAAAGCCAGGTTGTGTATGTACCCTATAAAGGCTGGGGAGTCTGAATCTATGTATAGGCCATAGAGAATGGGTATAGGATTGAAATGCATGTTCATAGCCCAATTTTTCATGGACAGCTCAAAGAAAATAAAATTAGACCGATAACTTTAAGAGTTTGTGTGCTGGGGAGGGTGGAAAAAATGCCTAAAAAAGGGTAAAAAATGAAAAAATATTTTTGTTTTGTTTTAAACAAATATCAAAGTGTGACACATGTTTCTACATGCATTTTTCAAGGGCTTTTCAAAAATATAGTTTTTAGTAATCACTAAACACACTTGTTTAATGTATTATCATTAACATTTACTTAAATTTCATTTTTCAAAATAAAGCCAGGTTGTGTATTAACCCTATAAAGGCTGGGGAGTCTGAATCTATGTATAGGCCATAGAGAATGGGTATTGGATTGAAATGCATGTTCATAGTCCAATTTTTCATGGACAGCTCAAAGAAAATAAAATTAGACCGATAACTTTAAGAGTTTGTGTGCTGGGGAAGGTGGAAAAAATGCCTTAAAAAGGGTAAAAAATGAAAAAAATATTTTTGTTTTGTTTTAAACAAATATCAAAGTGTGACACATGTTTCTACATGCATTTTTCAAGGGCTTTTCAAAAATATAGTTTTTAGATCTGTAGCTTTATGTCACAAAAAGTTTTTGTATGGGAAGTGGAGAGAGGCCCCCCCCCCTCTTAGGTTAGAGTAGAAAAGCCCTTCCCCCTCTTAAAATCCAAAATATAATCTTAGTCTAAGTAAATTTACGTTTTAACCTGCCCCCCTGTCAAGCAGCCCCTCATTTTTAACCCCAATTTTTTTGCCAATACGATTTTTTTCATCTTTCGTATAAATTTCATTAAAATCCGTCAGGATAAATATCGAGAAAGTTCTTGAATTCTTGATATTCCCAATAAAACCGGTTTTAAACTTGATATTCCTGAATTAGAAAATTAGTGCTATTTGTTTATTTTTAGAAAGGTGAACAGTCTCTTAAAAACTGAAATAATGCCCGGATATACAGTGGTAGGCGATTATCTCAATACAATGAAGAATGAAGATGCCATTTTTTTAAATAATCAAAGATAAGCTTTTTTATTTGACCGATTCTCTTGACTTCTATGTTTATGTATATTCAATTTTTAAAAGCTTGGTATAAATCAAAGTTGGAATCGAAAGTCGTCTTCATTGTATTGATAAAATCGCCTACCACTGCATGGTTTTCTCGAAACAATCCCTTGAATGCTGCTGCTTGGTTATAGTGTATTTTATTTTTCTCAAAACAATCCCTTGAATGCTGCTGCCTGGATATAGTATTTAGTTTTCTCAAAACAATCCCTTTAATGCTGCTGTCTGGATATAGTATTTAGTTTTCTCAAAACAATCCCTTTAATGCTGCTGCCTGGATATAGTATTTGGTTTTCTCAAAACAATCCCTTTAATGCTGCTGCCTGGATATAGTATTTAGNCGTTTTTTGTATTCTATATTTCTGTATAACCTCGAGCAAACGAATTCATAAATCTTGAATTAATCAAATAAATGGTTAAAGCAAAGAAAACATTTAGAGATTAGATTTGAATTGCTTAACTTGCAAATTTTAACCCGAGAGGATATTCTTTTTAAATTCTGCATTTTATTCCTTTAAATTTGGCAATAATTAAACAGTTTTAATAAGGTTCTATTAAATGTTTTCTTGTTTATTCAAGAGATTGTGTGCATGATACACCTGATTACAACCTGATGATGTAAACCTTTGATCTTTCAATCTTTTACCATTGGATTTCACTAAATTAACACTTTCAAATATTAAAGGTTTACGACATCAGAGCGGAAAACTTTAGATTGGCGGATATCGAGATCAATGCTTAATCCTCTCTTTTTTCTAATCTCCAGACTAATTAAGTCTTTAAATTAATTTCTAGTGATTAGAGATGGTCTCTTTAACTTTAGAAAAACCGGTTTTTATTTCTATAATGATCGATTGAACGAACGCGTAATTATTAGATTAATGTTTATTAAGACTAGCATTCAAAGGGAAAATAGTCCTCAAACGTGATAAAGCATGTTTTTAAATCATGTTTTTAGTAAGTTCTTACTTAAATGATAAAATTTATATTTGTTTAAATTCTCTAAAAGCCGGCTTGTAAACAGCTGACTTTAGTTCAATCGGATATTAGTTCAATCGATATAGCATCGTATTTGTATTTGTCATCAAACGTAACTTTATTATATGTAGTAGGAAATGTGATATCCAACAAGAGCGGATTAAAAAGAAAATTAAAAGTTTCAACAATGGATATTCAGATTAAGCGATCAGGATTAAGGATATCCAATTCTAAAGTTTTCAGCTCTGGTGGCAGAGATATAAGGATCAACCCTTTTACACAAAACATTAATTAATGATAGGATAAACGAACAGCTTTGCAATCTATTGATTTATCAATTTAGCTTTTTTAATTTGACAGTATTTAATGATTTGAGTGTTCTTTATATATTAGTCTGATAAATTATTTAACATAAATTACACCCACAGCACTCTTCAGANCCCCCCAACATATTGGAACCTTAATCTTATTTAGCAGTTTAAAACTTGTTTTGTACTGTATAATGAGTAAACCAGATTAAATGCATACAGATGTAGATATATTCTTACTTAGATGAGTTAAATATTTTTAATGTTTGAAAGTTTTTTTTCAGTTTTCCTTGATTGGCCTCATGCATTCTTCATAATTTTCAAAACTAAATTATATTTTAGTGGTATAATTACTCCAGTTTTTGGTAGTATGTGGTTTCCTAGCAAGAAAATCTACTCCGCTTTCCTCTTGTCCTCCTCAAGAGGAGGACTCCTTTTATCCTGGAAAATGGAGAATCCTCCTCATTTCCTCCTCTTGTGGAGTCAACCAAAAACTGAATTCCGGAGGAATTCCTTTTGACAAGTTCTCCGCAGTTACTCTGCAAGTGGAGTACTCCTTTCTTCCACCAAAAATGGATGGTTCTCCTCATTTCCTCCTCTTGTGGATTATCCTCCTTGTTCCATCTGTTTGAGGAGAGTTCTCGAAAAGAGGAGCCCTTCAGAATTCCATTTCAGGAGGTTTAGGCAGTTCCAAATATTACCACAAGAGGTCTCTAGAGTTGAAAGTAAAATTTGATTATATAGAGAAAATAAAACTGTTATTGTTTTAAACAAAATTATGTTTCCTAGAATTTGATATTTGTGTTTGCTCATAAGTAATACACTTACAAAAATATAATATATGTAATAAACCCTGCTCAAAGTCATATTATTAAGATAGAAGTATCCAATAGATCACATATGCATATGTTAATGCTTGGTAAATACATTTTAGTTAAATACATCTATTTAATGTTTGTAAATGTTAATTACCGGAACTTTTTAAAGGAATATATAATAATTAATTTAAATGGCTCCAATGGGGTTTAGCAACAGTGCTCTAGAAAAGGTGTAGCAAAAGTACTCTAAACTAACCCTAATTAAAGAGGAGTATAGTAACAGAGCTTCAAAAGAGGAGTAGTAATGGAGCTCCAAAAGAGGAGTAGTAACAGAGCGCCAAAAAATGAGACGTAACGGAGTTCCAAAAGAGGTGTATTAGCGGAGCTCCAAAAGAGGAGTAAAAATGGTGCACCGCAAATCACTCCATTCGGTGCACCAAACAGAGCACCTCAATTGCATCAGTATAGAATACCGCCGAACCTCCTTTTTTGGAGAATCGGAGTTCCGTTTTTCGATCTCCGCAACATGATTAATGGTGCACCTTTTGTCCTCCGTTTTTTGTATTTTTTTCTTGTTGGGTATACTATAGAGCAGTTTGGTATAGTGTGGTACAGTTAAACCCTATTAGTGTGGTATATAGTGTGGTATATAGTGTGGTATATAGTGTGGTATATAGTGTGGTATATAGTGTGGTATATAGTGTGGTATATAGTGTGGTATATAGGGTGGTATAAAGTGTGGTATATAGTGTGGTTTATAGTGTGGTATACATAGTGTGGTATATAGTGTAGTATATAGTGTGGTATATAGTGTGGTATATAGTGTGGTATATAGGGTGGTATATAGTGTGGTATGTAGTGTGGTATATATATTGTGGTATATAGTGTGGTATAAAGTGTGGTATGTAGTGTGGTATATAGTGTGGTATATAGTGTGGTAAATAGCGTGGTATATAGTGTGGTATATAGTGAGGTATATAGTGTGGTATATAGTGTGGTATATCGAAGTATCCTCCCCCCGGTTCTCTCCTTTATGAGTCCCGGCTCCTAACTTCAGTCCCGAACCCTACTCCATGTAGTGAGTATCATACAATCCGTCCCACCTACACCAATCCTTTACTTACAATTTAACTGTATACAATCAGCAAGTGTATGCACAGAACGCTGTACAATTGCTACAAACTAGACTTGAGCAAGTGTGGTTAAGGTTTACAATTGTTTGAAAAAAAGTGAGCAGATTAAAAAAAGTTTCTATTTAGTGATATTTAGCTGAAGGATTCTAAGGATGGGATTAAATCTACTAAGTACTGAGGTTCAAGCAGTGTAGATCATACACTTATGGATATGTTAGGAAAATACGATAAATTTTGAAAACTTTTTAAAATTGTTCTTGACGTGTTTTTAAAGTTGATTTTTCTAAAAATATTGTTAGATTTTAAAGTGCATAATGATCTGATAAAAATCAAGAAAAGTTATTTGAATCAAAACATTTGCTTGGATGTACTAACTTCTTGAAAACTATTTCCAGGTTTTACTGCGCTATATATGACGCACATGACGTATTGTCTTCTTGTTATTTATTTATTAAAATTGATTTAACGATATGCCCACTTAAACCATTTCTAAACGAAAATTAATTATCACTGTGAATGTCTCGGCAAAATATACTTTCGATTTCTAGACTTTGTGAAATTTTGAAAAAAAATGTTGCGGACTACCATCGATAAAATGTTCACAGAAGAAAAGAAAAATAATAAATGAGATGTTGTCTCACGCTAAACTACTACGTACTTTTAATAGTTTAACCTTTAATAATTCCAATAATAATAAGGTCAAAATTAAAAAGTTTAAAGTTGTGGCTTAGTTTATAAATAAAAGAAATTGAAAGTGATTTTTTCTTCATTTTTCCCAGCTCCATGCGTGTGTTAGTTTTTTACTTCAGAAATAATTCTAAAAAATGTTGCTACAATTTCCTGGTGATTTATTTTAGATTATTTTTAGTTTAAATTTATAAAAGAATATTATAGAAAGCTTAACTTTTAGAAATATTGTTTAAAATGAATAATGAATTCCTTTCACAATTGTTCAAAGCTGAATCCACATTTTCAGTTAAATATATATATTTGGAATTTAACCCTATTCCCGCTGGGGGGGGGTCAATTNAACCTAATTTTAAGGGGGGGGGTTTAGTGGAAATGAGATATGTCTTATTACTAAGAATTTATAAACTATAATTTGAAAGGTCCATATGGTTATTCAGGTGTTCAGCACTCATTGATTCTTGACTTTCGAACACATTCTTCGTTCATTGAATATCTGGGTTTGTTATACTTTTTATGTATTTGTTGTATTCAAGTAGTGTAGGATCTGTTATTGAATGATAATTTAATATAAATTTACTTAACTCTACAGCATAATTATTTTTTACTATGGTCTCCAACGCAAGTGGGTTTTACTTGCACAATTCGGCACGATTCCGCAAACTTTCGCGCAACCGATTGGAAACCCTATTTAGTATCAAGGAGTTTTTGTTTAGATTCCTAACAGAAACTTTGCAGTACACATAATATAATTGGATTCCCACCAGGACTTCATAGACGACTGTGCGGAATTAAAACTGTCATTTTCTTTATATCCATATTTCCCTGCAACTAAAAGCTGTTTTTTTGCAAACTCATTAAATTAGCCATTTACAGACCACATTTCAGCCACCAGACTTGACTTAATCTTTGGATCTTCATATTTGAAGAGTCTTCAGTCGTCTTTACATTCTCATCCTTTGTGGGTGAACCTGTATATGCAAAATAGACTTGAGGGTTCCTGGTTTAATTTCTTTATTTTGTGTTCTCTCTGTCAATCCCGATAAAGCCTTCATCTTACAATTCTTAGTTTTGCAATATGTAAATACCTAGTGTTGTTCAAAAACTTACAACAAAAAGTGTGTTAGAAAAATTCTTGTTTATTTAGCAAATTGTTTTGAATACACAATCACATACATACATTCTGCAAAGTAAATACATTAAATAAATCTTTTCAGACTTATTCAAATCTTGACAATTTTGATTTTTTCTCACTGGGTCCATCGACAATGGCAGGTGGAATATTCAAAAAAAAGTTTCCATAAGTTCTTTTGCATTGATATTCTAAGACAAAATATGCTAATACGTCACCGAAATAAGTCCAAATACTTTTGCAGAATTTAGGAATTCAATTTTTTCTTAAGTATATTTTGCTTCATATTCTTAAAAGAATGATTTTCAAAATAATTTTGGGAAAAGTTACAATTAACGTTTTTGATTGCATAAAAATTGAGATATCCCTTAATATTATTGCACTTTGATATTATAATGATTAAAAAAAAGTATGACATACAGATGAAAACTTTAAATACTCTTTTAAAGCATTGTCGACGCAACGGTATCAATTGTAAACCTTTGACAGAGAAAAAATAATTTATATATATTATGACATTTATGCAATTTCTTGACAAAAGAGGATTGCGGATTTGTTAGGCAGAAACAATGAAGTAAAATAAGACTTATTACTTTTTTAAAAGTGAATCCACAATATCCTTTTTTTGTTAATTACCATAGATAAAGATAGATTGCGCATTAGACGACATGAGTTCGCGGACTGTACAATTCTTGGTGATTTTGCGTACATAAGCTATCTATGTTTATTTATTTATCTATGTTAATTACATATAGGTTTTAATGGTACAGTTGTATCTATCTTATAGAGAGTCATTTGTATTAAACTTTAAAATAATAATGCTCACTCTTAGATTATGATATCAAAAATTAAATGCAATAAAGCTTAAGACAATTTAAAAAGCTATTTTTAAAATCCCTTAAACATAGTTTATAAAAGATTAAACCCACCGGCCTCTTCTCTCCTTTTATTGACCCTGTTAAATATTCATTTTTAAAATTTATCTCGTTGATCAGGGTTTAGAGCTTTGACCAGGTGACACGACATGCCCGGCAGATTTTCCGGTCTCTGCTATTCCAGCCCAGTTTTCCACACTCTGCTCATTCTTTTACTCATCATGGTGGGAGAAACAGAAACAGGTGAATATAGTGGTAGGTGATTATATCAATACAATGAAGACGGCTTTCGATTTAAATTTTGATTTATATCAAGCTGTTAAACAAAATGAATACATTTAAACATAGATGTCAAGAGAATCTTTTAATTAGAAAAGCTTCTCAATGATTACTTGTAAACTTGTAATTAAAAAAATCATGTAACAATCAAAACTTAAATAAAAAACTCACCTACATTTTATTGATATAATCGCTTACCACTGTAGATAGATAGGTTAACTTTTTAATCTAAGCTATTGAATAAAGTTAGTTGATTGAGACTCGGCTTTTATTGCAGAAACGCGAAGTAGTCTGTGTTCTCGTTCAAAGAATGAGCGTAGATCTTTGCTAATTGTTTTAGCATTGATTCGAGCTAGTGTCTGATTGACATCGATAGCTCATGAGATTGTGCTTAGAGCATTGGATAGAATTTGGCTTGAAAGATAGCTTGTGTCCTCGTTTAATTATACGAGCGGAGGTTGTACCTAGATAATTGGCAAAAACTGATATTGCTTGTGCACAAGACTGAGAGTTAGCTCTATATTATTGGATGTGTGTGTCCCTGTGTGGCATTTAGAGCCGGTCCTGGTTGAATATAGTTTCTAAGATTGAGTGCTACATCATTGTATGCTTGTGTCCCTGTATGACATTTAGAGCCGGTCCTGGTTAAATATAGAGTCTGAGATTTGTCCTATGATATCGGATGCTTGTGTCCCTGTGTGACATTTAGAGCCGGTCCTGGTTAAATATAGAGTCTGAGATTTGTCCTATGATATCGGATGCTTGTGTCCCTGTGTGACATTTAGAGCTGGTCCTGGTTAAATATAGAGTCTGAGATTTGTCCTATGATATCGGATGCTTGTGTCCCTGTGTGACATTTAGAGCTGGTCCTGGTTAAATATAAAGTCTGAGATTTGTCCTATGATATCGGATGCTTGTGTCCCTGTGTGACATTTAGAGCTGGTCCTGGTTGAGTATAAATTCTGAGATTTGTCCTATGATATTGTATGCTTGTGTCCCTGTGTGGCATTTAGAGCTGGTCCTGGTTGATTGTGTTAGCTGATAGACCCCTCGAGTAAATTGTTATGGAGTAGTTTTAAAATTTATAGACATTTATATCTAATTCATACTTGATCATACAAAGCTTTTAAAGGTACCGCTGTTAATCGAGCATTGTCATCTTTATATGAAATGTCAGATGAAATTACGCCTAAAGTCCCTTTAAGGAGTACTTTAATCGTTTAAAAAACCATAATAGGTTTTTTACCTTTTTATAAGACCAGATATTATCTGTAATATATCTGGTTTACAATATTCTCTTTTATAAGACCAGATATTATCTGTAATATATCTGGTTTAAATATTCTCTTTTTTATACCAGATATTATCTGTTATATATCTGGTTTACAATATTCTCTTTTATATACCAGATATTATCTGTAATATACCTGGTTAAAATATATACTCTTTTATAAATCAGATATTATCTGTAATATTATCTGGTTTAAGATATTCTCTTTTTTATACCAGATATTATCTGTAATATACCTGGTTAAAATATATACTCTTTTATAAATCAGATATTATCTGTAATATACCTGGTATATATTATACTCTTTGATAAACCAGATATTAAATTTAATCTATCTGGTATATAAAATAAATTTTACAAACCAGATATTATCTCTAATCTATCTGGTATATAATATACTCTTTTATATACCAGATATTATCTCTAATCTATCTTGTATATAATATACTCTTAAATAAACCAGATATTATCTGTAATCTATCTGGTATAAAAAACGTTTATAAACAGATATAATCTCTAATATATCTGGTTCTGGTATTTAATATACTCTTTTGTAAACTAGATGTTATCTGTAATCTGGTATACAAAATACACTTTGACAAACCAGATATTAAAAATAATCTATCTGGTTAAATGAATAATTCTGAGGAGCAATGTACTCTTAACCCTTTAAAATAATGAGTAATTAAAGTAACCCAACTGCACTCTCATGCGAAATGTGATCATTTTCTTAATTAGCAATTTTAATCATATCTTTAAATACTTTTCAAGCACTCTGTTTACCCTGACGCCTCAGGATCATTTGTAAGTTATGGATGGGGGGGAGGGGGATGCTTAAAATTTATTCTATTTTTCGAAAAATTACTGATTGAGTTTGTCGTTTTAGCAACTTCTTTCTCATTTTCAAAAGTGTTCCAGAAAACTATAAAAAAAAATATATGTTTTTTTAAACATTTCAAAAGATCTATCCTCTCAAGTCTCAAGGATGCCAGGTATTTGAGATTTTTAAAGCTTCAAATAATATCTTTCATTAAAAAATTCAAAATTTTAGTGCAAAGCTGGGCTTTATTCACATAAATTTGACTAAAAGATCGGAGCATTTATTTGGTTTAGTTTCCCGGTTTGCATTACAAAGTCTGTAATTATATTGTACAGTTTACCTGGTCAAAAGGCAGCCCGGTACTTGAAATGGACCGGAGTATAAGTGTATTCCATAGCTTTATAGGGTTATATAATTTCTTTTAAAACCTGATGATGATCTAGAGTTTACAAATCCTGTATATTATATCCCTCTGTGGGCTAGATGTATAATAATATAGAACAGTAATAAAAACACGCAGCTATAGTCCTTTGGGACATATAAAACTCAGCAGTGATAATCTTACCCACAGGAATTCAGAAAATTTATGCCATGATTTGTACTCTTTAAACTCAATTTTAAACCAGGATTTGTACTCCTTAAACCTAATTTTATGCTAGGATTTGTATTCTTTAAACCGATTTTATGCCAGGATTTGTATTCTTTAAACCTAATTTTATGCGAGGATTTGTACACTTTAAACCTAATTTTCTGCCAGGATTTGTACTCTTTAAACCTAGTTTTATGCCAGGATTTTTACTCTTTAAACCTAATTTTATGCCAGGATTTGTACTCTTTAAACCTAATTTTATGCAAGGATTTGTACTCCTTAGACCTAATTTTATGCCAGGATTTGTACTCTTTAAACCTGATTTTATGCCAGGATTTGTACTCTTTAAACCTAATTTTATGCCAGGATTTGTACTCTTTAAACCTAGTTTTATGCCAGGATTTGTGCTCTTTAAACCTAATTTTATGCTAGGATTTGTACTTTTTAAACCTAATTTTATGCCAGGATTTGTGTTCTTTAAACCTAATTTTATGCGAGGATTTGTACTCTTTAAACCTAATTTTATGCCAGGATTTGTACTCTGTAAACCTAATTTTATGCCAGAAATTGTACTCCTTAAACCTAGTTTTATGCCAGGATTTGTGCTCTTTAAACCTAATTTTATGCCAGGATTTTTACTCTGTAAACCTAATTTTATGCCAGAATTTGTACTCTTTAAACCTATTTTTATGCTAGGATTTGTACTCTTCAAGCTTAATTTTATGCCAGGGTTTATACTCTTTAAACCTAATTTTATGTCAGGATTTGTACTCTGTAAACCTAATTTTATGTCAGGATTTGTATACACTTTAAACCTAACTTTATGTCAGGATCTGTATTCTTTAAACCTAATTTTATGCCAGGATTTGTATTCTTTAAACCTAATTTTATGCCAGGATTTGTATTCTTTAACCTAATTTTATGCCAGGATTCGTATACACTTTAAACCTAATTATATGTCAGGATTTTTATTCGTTAAACCTAATTTTATGCCAGGATTTGTATTCTTTAAATCTAATTTTATGCCAGGATTTGTATTCTTTAAACCTAATTTTATGCCAGGATCTGTATTCCTTAAACCTAATTTTATGCAAGAATCTGTATTTCTTAAACCTAATTTTATGCCAGGATTTGTATTCCTTAAACTTAATTTTATGCCAGGATTTGTATTTTAAACCTAATTTTATGCCAGGATTTGTATTTTTAAACCTAATTTTATGCCAGGATTTGTATTTTTTAAACCTAATATTATGCCAGGATTTGTATTCCTTAAACCTAATTTTATGCCAGGATTTGTATTCACTTTAATTCTAATTTTATGCCAGGATTTGTATTCTTTATACCTAACTTTATGCCAGGATTTGTATTTTTAAACCTAATTTTATACCAGGATTTGTATTTTTAAACCTAATTTTATGCCAGGATTTGTACTCATTTGAAATTACGCCCAAAATCCTTTTAAACAATTCTTGACATTGTTCTTTAAGCCTCTCGGCTAAAACTGAACACACTCATCGTGAAGAAAAAGAAATATCCCCAATGTTTATCCAACCTTCAAACTCAATTTGCACAAAACTTCTTGTTTCGTCTTTGCCAAAATTTTGCATAGAAAACATTAAACCTGTTACTAACATAATGCAACTAGTCTCAACTCCCAGTTTTATCCTTTTCTCAGACTAGCTTGTGAAACCAGCGTTGCCCATGGTACTCATGGTTACTCCCACCGTTTACCTGCACTTGGTCTTAAATTACGATTTTAGCCATTTATCCCTGTAAAGGTCGACCCACTCAATTTAGAAGTTTAAAACCAAACTGAGAACATACCCGTGATTCTTCAAAGTTTCCCAATCTAAATTAGAGGACAATAAGTTAAGGGGTTTCTGAGTTATGATCGGACATACAAACAAAGAAATGGAGATTACTATTTAATGTACATATTTGTACTAGCTTGGGAACCCAGCGCTGCCAAGGTTACTAAACGTTTCTTCCACCATTTACCCGCACTTGAACGATTTTACCGGGAAACTAAATTTTCAGATTTCAATTTTACAGATATGTTGTATATAGATACATCCTTTATTCAAGCTATCCTTCTTATTACTACAGTGGGAACCAGACAGCTTTGAAATTTAAAGACGACGTTTAGACTCAAGTCATAATTGTGAGTATTCCAATCAACATGAAATAAAGTAAGAGATGATATGAGAGATGATGATATGATACACTGTGTATTACACAGGCCCGTTTCAATTGATAAATTGATTTTTAAGCTTCAGTCTCTTTATTTTTTCCAAGTTTATATTTCTGCAACCGCAGAGTCGAGTTTGGGAATAATTGGTTAGGAGGCGACTCGATTTTAGCTTTTCAGGAGGAATGGGGGGGGGACCCCTAAAAATTACCTTCGATTCCACAGCTATTACTTTTCCAGGGGGGTTTAGCCTCAATGCCCCCCCCCCCTCCTGTTTGCATACGCCCCTGGTTGGGAATATTTTCAAGAGCTAGTCCTTGATATGTGGTGTAGTGACAGGACGGTGTTTATACAGACCTTTAAATGTATACAATTCAGAACATCTAGTTTACAAGTGCAGTTTACGGGGAATTATATAATCAAGGATCTAGATAGGGTATCAAGGGGGGGATTTTGGGGGAATTATTAGACTTGAGAGGGATTTAAAAGAAGCGAAAGGAATTGATAGTTCATAAAAACGGATTTAATGGGATTAAAAGGGATTAAGAAGTTAGAGGTTGATAGGAAACAAAATGGATTATAGTAAGAGATTAATTTAACTATGTCAACATTTAACTATGTCAACCTAAAGAGGATTGAATAAAAGGGAAGGAGATTAAATGGGAGGTAATTGACGTTGAAAGGGAGTGCAGGGAAGATAATGTAAGGGGATACATTGGAGTATTTAGAAGTATAAGGGATTGAATGGGAGTAAATGGATTTAAAAAGTAGAGTGAAGTGAAGAAAAGTGATAGGGATTAGTTGATAAGGGGGAGTGAATTAAATAGGCATTGATGGGAGTTTTTAGAAGTACATGTGATTAAAGTAAGTTGATGGGATTAAAGTGAGTTAATGGGAGTAAAGTGAGTTGATGGGAGTAAAGTGAGTTAATGGGAGTAAAGTGAGTTGATGGGATTAAAGTGAGTTGATGGGAGTAAAGTGAGTTGATGGGAGTAAAGTGAGTTGATGGGAGTAAAGTGAGTTGATTGGAGTAAAGTGAATTGATGGGAGTAAAGTGAGTTGATGGGAGTAAAGTGAGTTGATGGGAGTATAGTGAGTTGATGGGAGAAAAGTGAGTTGATGGGAGTAAAGTGAGCTGATGGGAGTAAAGTGAGTTGATGGGAGTAAAGTGAGTTGATGGGAGTAAAGTGAGTTGATGGGAGTAAAGTGAGTAAATGGGAGTTACCGGAAATGGTAGGGGAATGGAAGTTAGACATTGAATTCTTCTAAAAAGATGAAAAAAGTTAAAAACTGTTCAAGAAAAATAAAAAATAAGGCAAGGGCATATGTTACGCAAAAGAGTGCTTTAAACTTTATTTCAAGAATGACTTTTTTATTGAAGACAAAAACATTTGACTCAATGGGAAAGAAGAAAATGAATGCAAAATGTAGAACTAGAAGTAATTAGTAAAACTAAAGTTGAATCTGGTTAAAATTCAAGGTCAAGTAAATCCAATATTATTTCATGACTAATCCAGCTGTAGGAATCAGCTGAGAGGTAGGGTAGAGTGCTTTATCTTTCATGACAGATACAGCTGTTTAATCAGCTGTTTTTAATGAACGAAACTGTCAAAACAGCTGTTACAAATGTATTGGATTTTAGGAGCTGTGGACTATGTAATTCAGCAGAATCATTATGTTCTTTATATTTTCAGGAATTTCTACTCAAAACTCATTTCACAGAAACTCTCCAGATGCATCATCATCATCCCCTCCATCCTTATCATCTTCATCCACATCCTCCTCCTCATCCTCCTCATCCTCCTCATCCTCCTTCTCCTCTAGAACGGGTTCTGAATATCTGGACTTGGTCACAGCACTTCATCTTCATAATACAACCTTCTCAGGTTGGTCAACACATACCGATTAATTGATTTATTAACTGATTGATTAATTGATTGATTAATTTATTAATTAATTGAATGATTAATTGAATGATTAATTGATTGATTAATTGATTGATTAATTGATTGATTAACTTATTGATTTTTTTCTTTTTATTTATCGAGTAATCAATTTATGGATTGAATTTTTGGATGATTAATTAATTAACTCATTGTTTTATTTATTTATTTATCTATTTATTTATTACATAATTGATTGATTTACTAATTCTTAATTGATTGATTGAATCGTTTATTGAATGGTAAAATCATTGCTTGATTTCTGTACTGAACCAAAAATAGATTAATCAATGCTTGACTACTCTACTGAACCATTAATATATTAATCAATGCTTGATTACTGTACTGAACCATTAATAGATTAATGCAAATGTTGACTGACTGATTTTTAATGAAAATTGCAAAATAGTATTTTTAATTGATTAATTGATTTAGGGTTGAATTTACAGCCTGGTCCGCACTTTACCTCCCCTGCTCTACATTTTACAGGTCTCAGCCTAGATCGTCTTTGTTTTCAATCCCGTCCATGTGAATTTACGCGCAATACCGGAGAATTTTTAGACAATAATGACGCACTTATTTGTTTTTTTTTAGTACAGTTAATGAGAGAGGAACAAGAAATGGATGGTTAAAAATGAAAATAAAATAAAACTAATGCAGTCATAATTAAAATAAATCGAAATGACAGTCGTCTTTCCTCTTGATAAATATCGCCAGTAAAATTGTAGTGTAACTACTGGTGCACAAAATGGTATTTCTAATCAAACGCATCAATCATTATCCGTTTTATATCTGTAATCACTGTATGTTTACTCATATTGAAAACTTATCCTATTATAATTATAAAGCTGTGACTGAAAAATATTCAAAGTTGTTTAATATTTATTAAAATTTTTTTTATTCAGGATTGTCCAGATCAGTTTATTTTAATTCCATCGTTAGAGATTCCCTCTCCAAAATAATTAGGTATTTTTGATTAATTAAGATTCTGAAAAACATCCAAATCGTCCTATATGGTCCCAATTCTGGAAAAACGTCCAAATCGTCCTATGTGGTCCCAATTCTGGAAAAACGTCCAAATCGTCCTATATGGTCCCAATTCTGGAAAAACGTCCAAATCGTCCTATGTGATCCCAATTCTGGAAAAACGTCCAAATCGTCCTATGTGATCCCAATTCTGGAAAAACGTCCAAATCG
>NW_019396277.1:194680-235871 GCF_000591075.1 Eurytemora carolleeae | reverse complement strand
GGGGGGGGGGGGGATGGGTAATTAATTCAACTTAAAACATTTTAAATACAAATATATGTTATAAAACATGCTGGTAAGATTTTTTTTAATATAAACACGAAATAGTTCAAAAAAGTTCGCTTTTTATAATAAATAATTACAAGAAAATGTCCAACCCTCCCCTCCCCCTTTGAAGGTCCAAGCAACGTGAATCAAATCAATAACATCTGTTCATTTTTGCTCATTCATTAAACATCCTTTTACTAAAGAGTTAAAAACAAAAAAATCAAAGTTATTTCAATCAGTACAATTTAATCTAATGCAAAGTCTTATTCAAACGAATTTTTTTTATGATTTTAAGCCTTAATTGCATTAATTTTTAAGTAAACGTTATAATTTCTAGAATGAATAATAAATTATACAAGTTTAAAACGTTTTATTTTCAAATTGCAAGTTGTTATAAATAGTTTCCTCGGAGCTGAAAGTAATGAT
Organism: Eurytemora carolleeae; assembly: GCF_000591075.1. Lineage (NCBI taxonomy): Eukaryota > Metazoa > Arthropoda > Copepoda > Calanoida > Temoridae > Eurytemora > Eurytemora carolleeae. The sequence goes on along the minus strand of NW_019396277.1, from coordinate 235,400 downwards.
TTGCTGGACATCTGTAGAAGAAACGAGTAAAAGGTTTCTTTCTAATCGATGTTAACTATTTTTTATGACTGTAAGTTACACCTGTGAAATGACACTTCACTCTCACTTTTGTCCTTGCTATTTACTATAAAAAAACAATGGCAAAATATGTAAAATTTTAAACATTGTTTTTGTAAAACATTAAGAAGATTTACAATGCTCATTGTTATTCAATAAAGACAAATTTTCGTATGTTTATTGACATTTTGTTTGCTATAAACATGCATTCGCTGCGAGAAACAGTGGAAATAGAATTCATTAAAATTTATATTTTGGTCCAATTTTTTAATCCAAATTTTCACTAAACGTTTTAATTTAGATCTCATAAGGAGTTTGCTTTCCTTACATCAATTCGACAGCATAGAGAAAACTCAGGAACCATCCTGGCCCTTTCATTTGGACCATTCCATTCATTCAGGTAAAGACAGATACATTTGAACTCTGTTTAGCTCTATACAGGCTGGAGGGTGGGTCTGACTATGCATTGACGGGAGGGGGGGTTCCCACGCCCCCCATAGAAAAAGGCCATAGAGAATAGGTATAGGGTTGAAATGCATCTGCATGGCCCAATTTTTCAAGGCCAGCTCATTGAAAAAAATTAGATCGATAGCAGTTTGGGTGCTAGGGAGGGCTGAAAAAATGCCAAAAAAAGTTAAGAAAATGTAAAAAATATTTTTTTGTTTTAAACAAATATCAAAGTGTGACACATGTTTCTACATCCATTTTTCAAGGCTTTTTAAAGAAATAGTTTTTAGATCTGTACTGTAGCTAGGGCAAAAAAAACTAGATGGGAGGCGCCGAACGCCCCCTCCCCCCCAGCCTATTTAGGGTTAAGTGAATACGATATCTACTAAAGACATAATATGTCAAAGTTAAAATAAGGTATTTACACCTAAACTTTTTATTTATGAAGTTTCTGCAATGTTTTGAGTTTAACACAAGTTACAGAAGGCTGCTGTCATTTAGACTGGTGAATCACACAAATCTAATTTAAGTATTTTGTTGTAAGTATTCTGGAAAGGTTTTGTTTAATTTTGGACAAACGGTTTATTATTAAATTCGGTTGAGGGACTTTGCGCCGTACAAGGAACAAAAGTGCAGACTTTTTTTTGCCAACATGAACTGAAATTAGAAGCCCTAAAATGTACATGTCATGGGCTACAAAAAGTGTAAGTAAGTAATTTAAATAGCAAGAAAAAAGGATTTGCGACACTTTGAAAGTTGATGTCCATTCTCCATAGGTGTCAGGTGCTCTTGACTGATATGAACTTAAAATAAAAACATAGGAATGATATTAGAATATTTATCAGAACATATCCAGATTTGCTTAGTCTAGCGTGAACTGCTGCCTGCACAATAAACAACAGGATGGAACTTTATCCTTCAACTTTATCATAAATATTTTTAGACTGCAGCAGCAAATGGGGGGGGGGGGGTTGGAAGCAGCAGGAGGGAGTCAGGGTCATGAGGTTTTATCATGAAACCCAACTTGGACTCTTCCTTTAGACCTCTGTCATTATTAGGGATGGAAACTGGTGTAAACAATATTTAAAACAGTTTTTACCGTGTAATAATTTTTTGCAAGTTAGTTCCAAAAAGTGTCGTTTACGTTTTTTGATGTTTTTCATGATGGTTAATGATGGCTAATGATGGTTAATGATGGTTAATGATATTTAATGATGGTTTATGATGGTTAATGATGGTTAATGACAGTTAATGATGGTTAATGTTGTTTAATTATTGTTAATGATGATTAATGATGGTTAACGATGATTAATGATGGTTAATGGTAGTTAATTAATGTTAATGATGGTTAATGATGGTTAATTATGGTTGAATATGGTTAATGAAGGTTAATGATGATAATTGATGGTAAATGATGGTTAATGTTGTTTAATTATTGTTAATGATGATTAATGATGATTAATGATGATTAATGATGATTAATAATGGTTAATGATTTTTAATAATGGTTAATGATGGTTTATGATAATGAATGATAATTAGTGATGGTTAACGATGGTTAATGATGGATAATGATGGTTAATGATGGTTAATGATAGTTGATGATGGTTGATGATGGTTAATGATGGTTAATGATGGTTAATGATGGTTAATGATGGTTAATGATATTTAATGATGGTCAATGATGGTTGATGATAGTTAATGATGGTTAATGATGGTTAAAAATGGGTAATGAATTTTAGCATTGGTTAATGATGGTATATGATGATGAATGATAGGTAATGATAGTTAATGATGGTTAACGATGGTTAATGATGATTAATGGTGGTAAATGATGGTTTATGATTGTTAATTATGGTTAATTATGGTTAATTATCGTTTAATATGGTTGATAATACCGCTAATAAACAGAAAATACCGTTAATAAACAGATTATACCGCTAGTAAACAGATAATACCGTTAATAAACAGATAATATGGTTAATTATGGTTGAGAATTGATGCCCACAGTTAACGATTACCAATGATTGTTAATAATGTTTAAAGATATTTTTGAACTCTCATTGTACACTGACATTTTTTATTTTTGATTGTTTAATCCAAGGTTTAGGTATTTCTTATCCGCTTATTATAACAGATAATACCGCTAATAAACAGAAAATACCGTTAATAAACAGATTATACCGCTAGTAAACAGATAATACCGTTAATAAACAGATAATACCGTTAATAAACAGAGGATACCGTTAACAAACAGATAATACCGTTAACAAACAGATTATACCGTTAATAAACAGAAAATACCGTTAACAAACAGATAATACCGCTAGTATACAGAAAATACCGTTAATAAACAGATTATACCGTTAGTAAACAGATAATACCGTTAATAAACAGATAATTCCGTTAACAAACAGATAATACCGCTAATAAACAGAAAATACCGTTAATAAACAGATTATACCGTTAGTAAACAGATAATAGCGTTTATAAACAGAAAATACCGTTAACAAACAGATAATACCATTAATAAACATATAATACCGTTAATAAATAGATTATACCGTTAGTAACTAGATAATACCGTTAGTAAACAGAAAATACGATTAATAAACAGATAATACCGTTAATAAACAGAAAATACGATTAATAAACAGATAATACCGCTAAAAACTGATTATACCGTTAGTAAACAGATAATACCGTTAATAAACAGATAATACCGTTAACAAACAGATAATACCGCTAATAAACAGAAAATACCGTTAATAAACAGATTATACCGTTAGTAAACAGATAATAAAGCAGATAGATAAAGCAGAAAGAAAGAAAATAAAAAAGCAGACAATGTACAGATTTTTCCTTGGCCGAGAAAAAAAATTGTAACAACTGTAAATTTTTTTTCTATTTAGATATCTTGAGATACAATCTAGCGGACGAAAAGATGAATTAAGAATTCATTATTGGCCACAGTCTTCAAGTTCTCATTTAGACGTAGAGGTACGTTTTTGAACTATTATAATTTTTTTCATTTAACTTTAATAAAATCTTAATATTTACCATTTTTTTGTAATTCATTTTTTATTTTAAGATTTCATTTTATTTATTTTAAACTCTAATTTCATTATATGTTTGCAACCTGATGGTGATATCCTTTGATGATTAAAACTTTGACTATTTGAGGCAACAAAAATTTAAGTTTAATATATCAAATGTCTGCAACATAAGACATCAGACAGTATAAATTCCGTACAGTCGTCTCTGAGGTCTCATCTTCTGTGGGTGCCCTGTACGTCAAGTTAGAATTTGATGTTTCTATTAAAAAATTACAGCCAAATATTTACTTATCTTTGCTTTTAAGATCTAAATAACCGCTTGTGAACATTTCTTTTTGCAAAAAAAAGATAAAAAATAATGAATATGAATGATCAATTCATATATTAAATATCTTAGCATTGTATACTCTACATTCCTTCACCCTTTTACCTTAAGATTATAATATTCAGAAATACACTACTTCTGAACCATTAATAACAAATATTAAATATTTTCTATTCAAAACTTATTTTATTATATTTATAATTTATTGCTGAAAGGGGTCCTTTAAAAGTCTAATATTGAGGAAAAAATCGTCTTTTTGGTTAACTTTGCTAATCTTTCCTTTATCAGACACAGATTTAGTGGGTTCACTGCCCCTTTAAATGTAAGTCTATATATATATATATATATATAAAGCTAATTTACGACAAAGCGCGGGTAAACGGTGGGACTAATTATGACTACCCTGGGCAACGCTGGGTTCCCAAGGTAGTTATTATATATTTTCCTGTAATTATTCTAATTTATGACGTGTATATTTCTATTGTGTTTATTTTCTGAGAAACGTTATTAACAAGTGCACACTATTGATTTAGTGTTGTATAGATAATACTTACACGTACGTAATACTTTTTAAAACCCACGGTTTCACTTAAACACACTTTAAAAGGCCTTGTTTTAACGATTTCTAACTTTCGAACATTTTTAGTCAAAACAATTCCGTATAAAGGAAAATTGATTGTTACTTTTATTTCGATCTAGTTTTTCTTTACTCAGTTCATTTGGCTATACAAGTGTTTCATATATAGAATTTGTACTGTACAGCTTGCCCCCAGCTACTTAAAAGTCGGCACGGTACTTGAAATGAACCAGGGTTTACAGTGCCATCCTCCAAAAGTCTTTAAAGTGTAAAGAAAATATTTTAAACTAGGCTTTTAGCGCCCATATTATTTTTTAATTATTAACATGTTCTTCATATATACGTTGTTAAACAAATTCAACATAAATTTCGCGGATTTAAAAAAATGTCGTGGTTTTTAAATTTTTCAATAATCGAATTTTTTTGGAGGTAAATTTTTGAAATTTTGATCATCCATAAACCTTTCCTGGGGTCACGCGAGGCCCCACAAAAAATCTGTACCCAATCGGTTCAGCCGTTCACCCAGACTGACTAGCAAAGTGTATATATAGATTGATTTATTTGGCCTACCGTCCCGTATTGTCTTAGTCTGCATTTGTACTGCTCTAGCTAAAAATTAATCAGATTATTCTTGGTTTAACAACAGTTAAATATCCTTTTTGTGTAAATCATGAACAATCCTATTTTGTTTTTAAACTAATTTTAAATATTGCGAAAAGTCTCTTTAAACTGATTAAATCTTAAAGTACAATCTAAACAGAAGGTTTATTTCCTTAAATGCCTAGCGTTGAAAACTTGAATTAAAAAGAATGAATAAAAGAAATAATATACACCACCTTTACAGCACATTAAACTATATATTTCCTTAAATCTTTATATTTCTAACATTCTTTTCAAACTTTTGTATTTCAGTTTTGGTGGGGTGAATACAATCTATAAACTCAATTAACATCTTAAAAATCGCACATAATAATTGTATTGCATCTATATATAAAGTAGTAAATGTTTGTTTGTCAAAACTCATGAACCCCTTGACCGATTGAGGAACTTATGCATCCCTTGACCGATTGAGGAACTCATGAACCCCTTGACCGATTGAGGAACTCATGAACCCCTTGACCGATTGAGGAACTCATGAACCCCTTGACCGATTGAGGAACTCATGAACCCCTAGTGACCGATTGAGGAACTCAGGAGAACCAAGGCAATGTTTGGTTTGAGATTCTAAGTTGAGTGGGTCCACTTTTATATGAAAAAATAGCGAAAATTGCAATCTAAGACCAAGCGCGGGTAAACGGCGGAAGTGACTGCCCTTAGCAATGCTGGGCTCCCAAGCTAGTAAATTTATGAAATGATCAAGCATTTTTCACGCATACAACAAATTTCCGCAATGCATTTTTCCGCATATTTTCGCAAGGCACTTTGACAGAGCAAACGCGTTGACAATTAATTACTCTCCGATAGATGAAACATTCATAATTGTGTTCTCCTCCAGACAGATTAATACAGGGGTTTTATGTTTTAGGTGGAGAGATTTCAGGTTCGGCTCGCCGACGATTCATGGCACAGATTAGGGGTTGTAGTCTCAGGGGACCAAATAGATATTCTCCTAGACTGTCAGAGAATACACTCAAGGTATAGATATTCTCCCAGACTGTCAGAGGATACACTCAAGGTATAGATATTCTCCCAGACTGTCAGAGGATACACTCAAGGTATAGATATTCTCCTAGACTGTCAGAGGATACACTCAAGGTAAAGATATTCTCCCAGACTGTCAGAGGATACACTCAAGGTAAAGATATTCTCCTAGACTGTCAGAGAATACACTCAAGGTATATATATTCTCCTAGACTGTCAGAGGATACACTCAAGGTATAGAAATTCTCCTAGACTGTCAGAGGATACACTCGAGGTAAAGATATTCTCCTAGACTGTCACAGGATACACTCAAGGTATAGATATTCTCCTAGACTGTCAGAGGATACACTCAAGGTAAAGATATTCTCCTAGACTGTCAGAGGATACACTCGAGGTACAGATATTCTCCTAGACTGTCAGAGGATACACTCAAGGTAAAGATATTCTCCTAGACTGTCAGAGGATACACTCGAGGTAAAGATATTCTCCTAGACTGTCACAGGATACACTCAATGTATAGATATTCTCCTAGACTGTCAGAGGATACACTCAAGGTAAAGATATTCTCCTAGACTGTCAGAGGATACACTCAAGGTAAAGATATTCTCCTGGACTGTCAGAGGATACACTCAAGGTATAGATATTCTCCTAGACTGTCAGAGGACACACTCAAGGTAAAGATATTCTCCTAGACTGTCAAAGGATACACTCAAGGTAAATATTTTCCTAGACTGTCAGAGGATACACTCCAGGTAAAAATATTCTCCTAGACTGTCAGAGGATACACTCAAGGTATAAATATTCTCCTAGACTAAGTTTGTTTAGATTTTTTCATACATTTCTGTTCTATTTAGCAGTACACTTTAAAATTTTCAAATTAAAAGAGGCATGTTTAATCTTCTCAAGTATGCCATAAAAAAAACTATCAAAAAAAATGGTTGGTTCCAGGAGCTTGTGGCAGCCAAGGTTATAATGCAAGGCAAGTTATAGTTGCAGTTGTGTATACTCTGCGTACATATTGAAACCAGTTCTCTTTGGGCGGAATTTGTAAACAAGAATAGATGCATCAGTTTTCGTTTAGTATCCGAGAAGGTTAAAAGCATTAAATTTTGATAATTTTGATAATTCACATAATAGTTTCCTATGACCAGAATATTTCATTGATTATTTATGTGAAAGATGGATCCCATTTCAGGCTTCGACGTCCGTCTTGTGTTTACATTACCGCCCAGTGAAAGTACATTGTAGTACAAAAGATGCGTACACTTCTGAAATAACTTTCCTTGCATTAAATCCTTGGTGGCAGCCATCGAGAAAAGAGCATTATCTTGTTTTTTTCATTGTTTTTAAATAATTTCTTCTTTACTTTATGGAATTATTTTTGTACAGGGTGCTTCGTCATACACTGGATAAATCCTTCCACCCTTCCAGTGAGAACCTAACTTTATGGATAGGACAGAGAAATCAAAATCAATTCTTGTTCAAGGTAAATTTTAAATATTTATGAAAATATAACAGTATTTCATTTTTTTGTTGTAATTCTGGGACAGTAAGCGTAATATCAAAGCAATGCCCGATTTACAACGTTACTTCCCTCTTCCCCCCTTTCCCTTCAGAAAAATTAATAGTAATTTTTTTATTTTGTTTTTGTTTCTTATTCTTTCTTTTTTCTACTATTCTTCTATATACCATCTCCTTCTCCATTATCTTTCCCTACTTTTCTGTTTTTCCATATTCTTCTTTATACCATCTCCTTCTCCATTATCTTTCCCTATTTTTCTGTTCTTCCATATTCTTCGTTATACCATCTCCTTCTCCATTATCTTTCCCTACTTTTCTCTTATCCCATATTCTCTTTTTCTCATTTCCCATATTCTCCTTTATACCACCTCCTGCTATTTTCTTCTTCCCTACTTTACTCTTATCCTACATTCTTCTTTATACCATCTCCTAGCAATTCTGATCAATACTATCGAAATATTCATAACGTTTAAACAGGGAATCACGTTTTCAGATATATTTCGTGGATTTTTTCTGTATTTTCAGGCGATGTTGAGATGTGTAATAAGAATTTTTGTTTTTCAAGGTTTTTCAACTTTTAAAAAGTTCCACGAAAACCCAGAGAAGGTTTACAAATTTCAAATTAGTGTAATATACAAGCTTTTCTTACACAATGTAAAATTTTGACATTGAATGAAAATTTATTTAAAAATCGGACCAAAAACGACCGTTTGTTGGTTCTTTTAGGATAAAAATATTGAACAGTTTAATAAAATCAAACTTTAGCAAAAGATAGTTTTAAATGTTGATAATTTTATTTTAAGTTTTTAAAAAACGGACAAATTCCGATTGACATGATAGTCTAATAAAATACACAAGGTGTCACCCCAAAAAAATCATATCTTTAAAAAAAGTCATCTTTTTTGTTTTCAGGGTTATCTGCAAGGAACAAGGATAGTTGGAGGAGAGTATGGATATCTTGAACAATGTCCATCTCTACAACATTCCTGTCCAACCTGTGGACAATTCAAGGAATGCTATATACTTTATGCCATAGATTAATTAACAATGATAGATAGAACACTAGATGTCATATTTTTAAGATTTTAGGGTTTTTTGTTCACAATAGAGGTAGAGGCCCAAATGAATTACGCGAGTGGTCTCTCTCTCTCTGTCTTGTAATTTAACGCCGCATGCGTGTAACTCCTTTGTGCTGCTGCTTTAGGGTTATTGTAAACGAAAAATCCGTAAATTTTGAAAAGACGAAATATAGTGTCCTATCTGTTTTTATTAATTAATCTATGCTTCATACACAATCGTAATAATCCACTAATTTGCCCATTATTACTGCAAATGAGGTTAGTTATGATAATCATTTGTCTCATGGTGTCTTGAAATTACGCTCGAAGTTCATTTTTAAAATACATTTTTCTGATATTTAAAGTATATAGTTTGGTGTCTAGGCTTTAGAAGACACTGTGAGTACACTTCTACGCACTGTGCAAGATCTCACAAAAAGGCAGGCCGGGGCATTTTTTATCATCAACAGATTTTTTATCATCAACAGATTTTTTTTACATTTTATTCATTTTGTTCGCGATTTTTCTTATAAAGTTTAAAACATAATTTTACATAACGAATTGGACTTAAAAAGTGTCAATAAATATTATCAACAGATTAACTGCCCTCCTCACGCACCACACCGGTGTACATTTGAATATCCGAGCTGGGCCAACCTTTGCGGTCTTAGTTTGGATTGTACTGTACTGTTACAATTACAGTGGATTAACATTGGCAGTGGATTAACTGGGATAGAATAAGTTAAAAACTTTTGAATTGATTTGAATCCGTTCAATAGTTTCCATCTTAGAAATGTTTAAATATTAACATTGTAGATTTTAGCATAATCTTAATTCTGGTGAAGCTAAAATTATTTAATATTTTCTCGGACACGGTTTTATGTTCCTATGAATACAATACATACATTTTATTTCAGAACAGAAAGGGGAGAGGGGGGGGGGTTAAAGTGAGGGTTAGGAGTAGCAACATTTTGTAATCGTAGCTTTTTTAAAAAACATAAGTTTTAGCTGATATTTTTTTCTTTTTCTAAACTTATTATCCATTAGATCGATCTTAGAATAGAAAATTAAAGTTAGAAATACAATTCCTTTTAATGACCTGTAATTTCCCTCTTGGCAAATTAAATTAATTATTTAGCTTGAACTTACATTTGTTAGTACCCTGATTTTAAATAGGAAAACCCTTAAAAAAAAAACATTCCTATTTTGGCACTTTAAAGAAATAGTTCCTATTTATATTTGAGAGGTGATTAGTAGTTTAAACCCCTTTTTTCCATAAATTTTTAACATAATTAAATCAATACTGAAGTGCAGTTGATGCTGATTAAAAGCAAATAGCTTTAATAGAAATCACTTTTCATTGCACGGTTTAAAGTCATAACTTGAGTTTAAAAGTACACTGCTTATTCCAGAGTTTTCTGGTTATCAATTGTATGCGTAAGGCTGAAACGGTCTGGGTGGGAGGTGTGGACCCCTAAAAAAATATCTTTAAAAAGCTGAAATTTTATCATCTCTCCTTTTTTGTGCCGAGCTTTTTTCCATGAAAGAAAAGGCCCATTTTTTATACAAAAATAATAAATGTCCCCTTTGCGCCACAGATTACAGGAGGCTGATGGGAGAATATCTAAACTAGAGGTAGGTGATTAATAAATAAAAAATTGAACAATAAATTAATTAATTTATTAATTAGTTAATTTTAATTAACCATTGCATGATTAATCAATGTTAAATCAGTTTTATTTATGATGTGTACATCTACGTACGTAGAGTAGGTGGGTTTACTTGACTAATTGCAAACCATATTTGGCTTGCCAGTTTTTTTCTGTCTGCTGTGTGTTTGTATCTAATAAACGTCATTACGGCTGAACCGAACAGGCCCTATTTTTTATCGATTACATTTTTTGTCATATTAAAATGCATTTACATCGTTAAAAATGTTTAAATTTGTTTTTGAAAAGGTGAATCCAACAAAAGTCTAAAATTTAAAATCTAAAAGCACATTGATTTTTAGTAGAGATAGCTAGATAGATAAAAGCATACTGATTTTTAGTAGAGATAGATAGATAATAGCATACTGATTTTTAGTCGAGATAGATAGATAGATAAAAGCATACTGATTTTTAGTAGAGATAGATAGATAGATAAAAGAATACTGATTTTTAGTAGAGATAGATAGATAAAGGCATACTGATTTTTAGTAGAGATAGATAGATAGATAAAAACATATTAAGAAAATATTTTTAAAAATCTATTCAAAGAACCTTTGAAAAGTTACAGCTCTGGTAATAAACTGTATAAATATAGACTAAACTGAATTTTGCATCAATAGAATCAAATCTTTAAAAAATAATTATACTAAACATAATGGTTCAAGCCTCATGACGATCCTCAGTAGTCAAAATACTTTGAACAATGTATATATATGTGTTCCAAGAAGTGTATACTAGAGAATGGAACAGTTTTAATCATATAAATATAGGAGTGTAAGTGTTCCAAGGAGTGTATACTAGAGAATGGAACAGTTTTAATCATATATATATATATATATAGGAGTGTAAGTGTTCCAAGGAGTGTATACTAGAGAATGGAACAGTGTTAATCATATAAATATAGGAGTGTAAGTGTTCCAAGGAGTGTATACTAGAGAATGGAACAGTATTCAATGATAAAGATTCCTGGTTAGATGGCTGTGAAACTTGTGTATGCAATGTAAGTATTAAAAAAAAAATGTTATTTTTATTTATAAAAGTTTTCTTAAAACAATAATACTTTTTTGTTAACCAATAATTCTAAAAAAGTAAAAAACTGAAACCCTAACATTTAATTTTTAATTTAGAGAAGAAATTATGAACAACTGAACACTAAATTTATAAAAAGATTTTTTTGTCGCAAGTGCATTTACTGGTTTAAAATGATGTTGTACTGTGTTTAGAATGGTATAGTAGAGTGTACTGCAACTAGTTGTCCTGTACTGGATTGTGCAGTACATATTCCTCCTACAACTGGTCAATGTTGTCCTTCATGTCCAGGTATTCATTTGGGAATTCAGCGATTTCGAAAAAAAGTAAATTACAGAAATGCAAAAAAAATGATGGGGCCCCTTTTAGAAGCACGGATATAATTGCTTCTCATTAAAAATTAGAATTTGATTTTAAAGGGACTATAAGCGTAATTGTAAGTGACCTCCATACGTTAAAAAAAAGTAAATTGCACCTAAAATTAAAATCTTTTATTTTTTCAATCATAACTCGTAAAATTAAAGGATTATTGAGAATAAAAAAAGTGTTTTTAATTTTTAATATGTAATAAATTTGCTTATCTTATACTTGTGCATAATATCAAAACTAGAGGAGCTAGTAGGTTACAAAGTTGTACCAGTAATGTCTCATTTTGTTTCCAGGGTCCAGGCAAAGATGGCATTGCCCGATTCCAACGGTACCTTTCTTCATGATCAAGTTTGAATTAGATTAACGTTTTTAATTTTGAAATCATATTTTCAATTGTGGTTTCTCTACAAAAAGTGATTTGTTCATATCTACTGCAGAAATACAAAAATATCAGAATTAAACACTTTTAACCCTAGAAAAATGAAAATATCTTCCACATCATTGATCAGATAAAGGTTTCAAGGGTACCGCTGTGAATAGGGCATTGCAATCTCTGCCTGGAGGGTCACTTGAAATTACTCTTACAGTCCAACTATTGCATAATTTTTTTTAGATTTTAAATTTTTTCGAACTTTGTAATTTTTATATCAACATTTTTCGTATTTCAGCCCCTTGTCCTGGGCTGAACCTGACCCATGGTGAAGTATCCCGACCTAAACCCTGTAAACATTGTAAATGTGAGAACGGAGTTGGAGTTTGTAATTTACAGAAGGAATGTCCGGTCCTGGACTGTGAACCCTCAATGTACCTTCAAGAGGACGGAGAATGTTGTCCTGTTTGTAAAGGTATGACGGAGAATATTGTCCTGTTTGTAAAGGTAGGACAGAGAATGTTGTCCTGTTTGTAAAGGTAGGATGGAGAATGTTGTCCTGATTGTAAAGGTAGTACAGAGAAGGTTGTCCTGTTTGTAAAGGTATGAGGGAGAATATTGTCCTGTCTGTAAAGGAAGGACGGAGAATATTGTCCTGTTTGTAAAGGTAGGACAGAGAATCTTGTCCTGTTTGTAAAGGTAGGATGGAGAATGTTGTCCTGTTTGTAAAGGTAGGACAGAGAAGGTTGTCCTGTTTGTAAAGGTATGAGGGAGAATATTGTTCTGTCTGTAAAGGAAGGACGGAGAATATTGTCCTGTTTGTAAAGGTAGGACAGAGAAGGTTGTCCTGTTTGTAAAGGTAGGACGGAGAATATTGTCCTGTTTGTAAAGGTAGGACGGAGAATGTTGTCCTGTTTGTAAAGGTAGGACGGAGAATATTGTCCTGTTTGTAAAGGTAGGACGGAGAATTTTGGAGAAGGTTGTCCTGTTTGTAAAGGTATGAGTAGGACGGAGAATGTTGTCTCTCTCTGTAAAAGTAGAACACTTTTGCAATATTTGTTAAAGTAAGACAAGGAATTTTGTCCTGTTTGTAAAAATAGCACAGATAATGTTGTCCTTAAAGTAGGATAGGCACTGCAAGTAATCCTGTCTTGTTTGTAAAGCTTAAATGCTAATATCCTTGTTTTAAAAAAACACATTCTAGAAAACATAACAAAAAGGCCTAAGAACTAGACACATGGCCAAAAGGGACATGAATATCGCTTTAGGACACAAAAGAGCTTGTTTAAAGTATTCTTTTTATCATGAAGTTTGACCTTAGTTCTTGCTTAAAATTCACAAATTGTAAACATTGTCAAGTAAGTTTTTTAATTAAGAGAACTTCCCATGTTCCTCGGGAAAACTTCCTGCTTTTTCAATTGAACTAAAGAGACTTTGAAAAAATTAAAATAATTAAATATTTTTAAAAACTTTTTTTCAATGAAAAATATATATGAAAAAGATATTGTGTATATCTTTGTGTCACAATTGATGTCAGTATAAACAAATATATTTACCTGTCCGCCCAAACCGTTTAAGTCTGTGAGTCAGTTACTTAAAACATAATTTCGGATTTTCAAAACCGAGTTTAGTAAATTTCAATTTAGAAATCAAGATTATATGCGTCGATGTCAGCTAACTTTTGTTAGCAATTTATAATTTTTGAATTTTTAATCTTATAATTTGGATACAGTTGATACAGACAAGTGATGTAAGCTGATATTTTAGAAAAAAATTCCTACATTAAGGTTTATTAAGGTTAAAAAAGAATTCCACGAAACTGGGTTTAATTCATGCCAAAAGTTATGGCTCTTAAGTTTCTCCCTTCCTTTAAACCCCATTTGTTAAATCAATTTGTAGTAGACACAAAATATTCGAAAATAATGGGAATTTCCCTGTTTTCTTTATTTGAAAATATAGACAGATATCTTTCAACCCTTATTTTCATTCTTTCAAACACGAATATTTAAAGAATGAAATACCTTGAACGGGAAGCTAGGTTTTTTTTCTTTAAAAAATATTAGGTTAGTACATAAAAACACAGAAAAACAGTGCATAGCTGTATTTATTGCAGAAAATTTGACTTTTTAAAATTGTCTTTACCTTTAAACCTCCGACCCTCATTTTAGGAAAAATAATGACTAACAATTTTTCATTTTTTTTAAATTATAAAAATTACAAAGGTTTCCTTATTTCGATGAATTTGTATCTTATAGGATGATTCAAATCATGACCGGATAATCGATATTTATGAAATAATTATCCTCATATACTTTTCTATATATTTAGACTTTAATTTTAAAATTGAAAATCAAAAAGCTTAAATATTTTGTTTTATTTTAGACACAGACTGGTGTAAAACTGGATCTGAAGACTGTGATGTGAATGCAGTCTGCGTTTCAGGACAGTTTAGGCACTCATGTCATTGCTCATTAGGATTTAAGGTAATTTAGGCACTCATGTTATTGCTAATTAGAATTTTTAGATAATTTAAGCAATCATTTTATTGCTCATTAGGATTTAAAGTAATTTAGGCACTCATATCATTGCTCATTAGGCTTTAATGTAATTAGGCACTCATGTCATAGCTCATTGGGATTTAAGGTAATTTAGGCACTCATGTCATTTCTCATTAGGATTTAAGGTAATTTAGGCACTCATGTCATTGCTTAGGCAATCATGTCAATTGCTCATTAGGATTTATTGTAATTTAGGTACTAATGTCATTGCTCATTGGGATTTAAGGTAATTTAGGCACTCATATTATTGCTCATTAGAGTTTAAGGTAATTTAGGCAATCATGTCATTGCTCATTGGGATTTAAGGTAATTTAGGCACTCATATTATTGCTCATTAGAGTTTAAGGTAATTTAGGCAATCATGTCATTGCTCATTGGGATTTAAGGTAATTTAGGCACTCATATTATTGCTCATTAGAGTTTAAGGTAATTTAGGCAATCATGTCATTGCTCATTGGGATTTAAGGTAATTTAGGCACTCATATTATTGCTCATTAGAGTTTAAGGTAATTTAGGCAATCATGTCATTGCTCATTGGGATTTAAGGTAATTTAGGCACTCATATTATTGCTCATTAGAGTTTAAGGTAATTTAGGCAATCATGTCATTGCTCATTGGGATTTAAGGTAATTTAAGCAATCATGACATGGCGAATTAGATTTTAAGGTAATTTAGGCAATCATGTCATTGCTCATTGGGATTTAATGTAATTTAGGCAATCATGACATGGCGAATTAGAGTTTACGGTAATTTAGGCACTTTTGTCATTGCTCATTAGGATTTAAGGTAATTAGACACTTGTGTCATTTCTAATTAGAGTTTAAGGTAATTTAGGCACTTGTGTCATTGCTCATTAGGATTTAAGGTAATTTAAGCACTCATGCCATTGCTAGAGTTTAAGGTAATTTAAGCACTCATGTTATTGCTCATTACAGTTTATAGTTAAGTTCTTATTCTTTATTGCTCATTAAAGTTTATGGATATTTTTACTTACTCTATATTTAGTACATTTGGTTTTTGGATAATTTACACATTGAATATCAGGATTAAAAGTTATTTTGAGTCTACACTCACATTACTTTTATCATAGAACTATTCTAGATTTTAATTACTTAAATAATTTATTCCCCCCCCCCCCATTTCTCTCCAAAAGTGTTTATGTAAAACATAATATATTCTGTTTAATATTAGAAATGGCATGTTTTTATTGTATTCCATATAACAGGGATATTAATTATATTGACAGCCATATGTTTTAAATGCTGACAGCTATACAAGATATAGAAATCAATTATCCTGTTTATAGTGCTAGAGCCATGGAAAACATTATTTACAAACAAAAAGTAAACAAATTAAAATGAATGTGAGTCATGCTGAAATTATGCATCTTTATTATGCATGCATGAGCTTGGTCCAACAAGGTCAAAACATAAAAAATGAACTGCTCATGGCACTAATTTGAGAGAATTGAGGGGAAATCTTAAAAAACATGAAATTATGCTAGAAGATGTAAAAAATACAATTAGATAGATTTTATCAAGGTTATAATGCAAGGAAAGTTAATTGCAGTTGCGTATACTCTGCGTACATATTGAAACCAGTTCTCTCTGGGCGGAATTTGTAAACAAGAATAGATGCATCACTGTTCGTTTAGTATCCGAGGAGGTTAAAAGCATTAAATTTTTAAAATTTTGATAATTCACATAATAGTTTCCTATGACCAGAATATTTCATTGATTTTCTATGTGAAGGATGGATTCCATGTCAGGCTGTGACATCCGCCCAGAGAGAGTACACTGCAGTACAAAAGATGCGTACACCTCTGAAATAACTTTCCAATTGCATTATAACCTTGGATTAACAGTAATAGTATTTTTAGAAGAAAAATTTTAACTTTTCCATTCAAACAAAACCCAAAGTCATGATGTAATAAACAGCTTTGGAGCTCAGGAATTCGCTGTGATGAATTAAAGTAATTACAGTTCCATGGGAATATTGCTTTTAACTTGAAATAAACAGCTGTGGAGCCCAGGAATTTGCTGTGATAAATAAAAGTAATTACAGTTCCATGGGAATATTGCTTTTAACTTGAAAGCTTGCATATTAGATGCATTTTCGACATTAAACATAGAAGACCTTCATACAAGGTTTACATAAAATTTTCCATAGAGTTTATAAGTTTTATCAATAAAAGGACTGTTCATGATTTTCGATAAACTATAATTTAGTTTAAATGGGAAAGTGATTTTTCTATATTTTTGGACAATTTTTTTGCTCCAATTCTTAAAAATTCAGCAACTATTTTCTTGGAAAACTGTAACCACGTCTAAAAGTAATTGTGATATCGAAATTTACAATCTATATATAAATTTGGCTTGTCTGTCTGTTTGTTTGTCTGTTTGTTGATATCCAATAAACGTCAAAACGGCTGAACCGATCGGGCCCAAATTTTTTGTGGGACCTCACGTGACCACAGGGAAGGTTCATAAATGATCAAAATTCGATCTTCATTAAATTTTTGAAAATTTTAAAAATCCACGAAATTTTTTGTGAAAATCCGCGAATTATTTTTGTTTTATTTTACGATGTACACAAAGAGAACATGTTCACAATTAATTTAGAAGATGGGCGCGAAGCGCCCTCTAAGGCTAGTTTTTTATATTGCAAATTTAATAGAGTTAAAAATCAAATAACTAGCTGACTTGCTAAATTATTCAAACATTGCAGCTAACGATTTAGACATTTTTGAATGAAGGAAGTGAGTCAAATAAACTTAAAATAAAAAAAGATTTTGAACCGAGGTATCTAAACTCCTAATCTTCCTGAAACTTGTCTATCAATGGTTCAATTTTGGCAATTAGAATAAGATTTTTTTTCGATTTGACCAATAAAAGATAAGTTAATAAGGTTTAGAGCTTGTGACATCATATAATAGTTGTCAGCAGTGAGAAAAAATCAAATCCTGCATATTTCAATATCTAGTTTCCATAGTTCAGATTTGCATTTTCATTTTGATTACACAGCTTTCAGAGGATAATTTTTATAAAGTTAATAAATCCTAAATCATGTATATTGATATTAAGATTTTAAAAATTTGAAGAAAAAAATAGATCTAACAATAAATTAAAAAATAACATTATTTCCAAAAACATCACTTTTTTGGTGAACAGTAAAAACAATCCTTCACAAGCATTTCAGTTTTGTAACTTTTCAACACAATGAAATGTGAAATCATTTCTGGATTATAACCAGTCATCTGAGTCGGAGCACAATTAGAATGTTGAAAATAACAATCCACCTTTAATTTTAAAGTTATATATTATTGTTTTATTAGGGAAATGGAACTCATTGCGAAGATGAAGATGAATGTATGAAATCAACTCACAATTGTAATTTTAAAAACGCTCAGTGTATAAACTCTGTTGGGAGCTTCAAATGTGACTGTGAAAAAGGTTACCAGTTAGACAGTGTAAACAGCTGTTCCCCGGTGAACATGTGTGAAAAACCGGTTTGTCCAGAATCAGCTGACTGTGCCTACACAGGTCCAGGAGAGTACACGTGTAATTGCAGAACTGGTTACTTCCAAAATGGCGGGGACTGCCTTCGTAAGTATTCCTTATTTTGTTTAAACTCGGGAAATAAAGTGAAACACATTTAATATCCTTCTTTTGTAAAAGGTTTATTGCATCATTACGTCCGACATTATTTTCTCTATTCTATAAATTCCTTTTTATATTCCCCTTTCACTACATTTAAGGCCATGGGGGAAGAACTAATATAAAAATATAAGTTTAAGGAAAATAATTAATCTTTTCCCAGTGCCTTGTATTCATTAGAGGTGTGCGCCTCCGAATGGGAACATTTGAATTTTTCTTCTTATTTTTTAATCTTCAATATGTTTTCGTTGTTTGTCTTTAGATATGAGTTACATTAAATATTTTGGTCATGGAGTTCTCTGATTTATTGTTAGAATTAGAACTATAAAAAAGAAAAAAAAACTGTTTATAAAATATTCAAATTATGGTAAAGGAAAAATACCACAACTTGAGTTAACCACTAGTCTACCATTATACCCTCATTATTTCTAGAATACATTATCATGAAATCTTTCTTTAAACTTAATCAGAATACAAAAATATCAAGATTTAATAATGTTTTATAAGAAGAAAAAAATATTTTTGAATAATTTATCACCCTATTTAAAATAAAAATAAAAATTCATAAAAACATTATTTTTTTTCGTTAACTTTTACATGTATTGACAAAAAAAAATCTTTTCTAAAATTGTGTGCATCCATAAAAAATGCTAAAGAAAAGTTTATCAAAAGTTAGGATTTATTGGATAGTTGGTTAAGCAAAGAAAGGTCAAGGAAATTACACTCAATTACACGATTAAAATAAGAACAACCAGAGGCCAGAACTTTGGTATTGGGAATCTTGGGATCAAGCATTGATCTCTTCCTCATACCTACGCTACGGAATAATTTAATTTCTTTTCTGATACCAATGGGGATAGATTAAGTCAAGATTTACAATTTACACAAAATCTAACCTATTAAGTATTTAAAGTATGAGTCCAAAAAAGATGCTTCGGTTCAAATTTCAATTAAATGTAAATATAAGTCTTTTACCAAATTTTACTACTTTTTAGCTTTTACTAAAATACTTTTTTCTTTCAGCTGTTTGTGATATTGGGTGTGATAATGGTGGGCATTGTGTTGGTCCAAACCAATGTGAATGCCCATCTGGATTCCAGGGATCACATTGCCAACTGGATGTTAATGAATGTGACCTGGAGCCGTGTGGTTCTGAGTCCACATGTGTGAATATGCCTGGCTGGTACTATTGTGACTGCAGGGACGGATACCGGTCTTATCACAATCCTTTGGACGGATCACATTCATGTGTGGATGAAAATGAGTGTGAATCAGACCATACTTGCCATCCAGACACTCAGTGCAGGAACACACTGGGCGGATACACATGTATGTGCCAGCCTGGAGCACCATGTACTGGTACATGCGTCCTTGACGGTACACACATACAAGACGGGGCCAGCTGGCAGGAGGGATGCAGTATGTGTATTTGTGTACAGGGCAAGG
The DNA here is from genome assembly GCF_000591075.1 of Eurytemora carolleeae. NCBI lineage: Eukaryota > Metazoa > Arthropoda > Copepoda > Calanoida > Temoridae > Eurytemora > Eurytemora carolleeae. The sequence goes on along the minus strand of NW_019396277.1, from coordinate 215,581 downwards.
TGTCCTGTACCCAGGTAGAATGTGATTGTAGTGAAAGTGTAGATTCAAGATGTTGCCCTAGATGCCAGAACCAGCAGTCATGTTCACATCAGGTGAGCTTTACATAAATAAAATAAAATTTTAAACGGATTTTAAAAAAAAGGGTATCTTTAAATAAGGGATTAAGAATTGATCCTCAAATTTAAAAGTGTCCACATCGGATATCGAGAAGAAGTGTTCAAGATTAACAATATTCACACAAAAGTTCCAATCTCTGTGAAATTAATTGAATTTAGTATTTTTTCGATTTTTTCCTTTTTCTGTCTCACCCTGTATTTTGGATTTATGTCTGTAGTAATGTAGAGAGTTGAGATATTATAATTTAATTACAGTTTGATGCAATCCCACCATTAGTAATTAACGAATTATTCTAGAACATGAAACCTATGTAAGCTTAATGGAACATTCATGTTTATCCTTCCAACTCTTATTTGAATACATAGAAATCTACAACGGTACTCAATTAACACCTTCACCTGATCAATAATGTGAAAGATATCTAAGTATTTCTGGCTTTAAAAATGTTTAAATTTTAACATTTCACTTCCCTTGCTTCTGGATTATAATAGTACTTAAAGCCACTTTTATAGAGAAACCACAATTGTATATAATCAATTTTCAGACAGAGAAACATGATTACAGAGTACTGTTCTATAAAATGCCAATATTTCAGGAAATTCCTGGTGAACTTTATGCTTCCGGAGATAGATGGATTCATCAGTGCCTCGAGTGTGAATGTTTAAACGGTGAGGTTGATTGTTGGCCTTTAACCTGTCCTTCAACATGTCCTCGGTCCTCCTCAACTCCTCAACCATCATCCTCCACCCTTCAACCGCCCTGTTGTTCTCAAATCCATCTCCCAGGATGTGATTCACGGAGCGCTGTGAATTCTACAGATCTATGCTGGGGATGTACACGTCAGGTAGGAATATATCAAGTATTTTTGTCAAGACTGAGAATGATTCTACATGAACTGTTGACATGCATTTCATTTAAAGAGATACCTGTCCAGCTCACTAGTCCTTATCCTTTAAAACCCCTTTTTCACAGAAAAAATCTTGGAATGTATTTTTTAAATCTAAAACTGATAATTTTCAGTTGCGGGGTTGTAAAATTGACGAGGGGTCTGCGGTTTTATGCGATACGTGCACGATGAAGCAAATTGACAGAATTGATCTCTTTATCTGTGTAATTGAATATAACTGACTGATTTGGGTATTTAAGTCAATCAATTAAAATTACGAAAACAACCCCTTTTAAACTACATACTTTCTCTATACAGAATAACAGATAAGACAACTTAATTGAGAATTGTATGCAATAATTCGACAATTATTTAAAATGGCCAGTTTAGTTAGTTTAGCAGAAACAAAATAAGAAAGCGGAACAAGGGTTCTTTTTAAACGAACAAAGTACATGTTGATATGATGGATATGATGTAGTTTTTACATGCATTCTTAAATTCTTAATTTAGTGTCCATGAACCTCATTATAAAATATTGAGTTGGGATTTTGATCAGATTATTAACATCGTTCTGTCAATATATTTGGTTTCAACATTTACGTTTTTGTATTCTCAAATTCATAGATAGGGATTTTTATAGAATATAAACTTGATAGATAGGGATGTTCAGATTTAATGGTAAAATTATTGAAGCTAATTATACTAAATGTTTGATCAGCATTTGTACAGTGAAACCCGTGAAACTATGGACCAGGAAGACGACATTTCATCAATTTTTGGTGTATTTGATGTTGTCAGAAAGTCGTCTTCCTATTCTACAGTTTAATGGGTCTCAGTAATAAAATAGGTTTTAGTTTCAATATTTTAATATTTTGTTGGAAAGGGATGTCCAGTGCATTGTAAATATATATCGGGTTGTTCGTCTTTAATGTTGAATATAACCATTTTAAACACACTAATAAGCAAAGTTAGTAAATATATTTTAATAGTGCGATTTTAAAACAATTAACAAAACAGTCCCTTTAAACTTTAAAAAATTGTGTTTTTTTTCTATTTCTAATCATATCAATGCCTAAATAAGTAAATAGTTAATTGTTTTTAATCAATATTTTCGAAGTAAACAATTATTACTTAAAATTAAGTCAACAAGATATTTTCTTCACACAATTTTCAAGATTTTATTAGGCATGTTTCAAAGGGAGGCGGTGAATGTCGTCTTTTATTATTTTTCTGTAAGTTGTGTTAGAACACATTCATACTAATGTGATTGGTTCTGTCCTTATTGTAAAGTTGTAATTGCTAATAACTGCATGTTTACATATTTCTAGGCCAGGGACATCAATACCGGAAACGAGATCGGAAAACTGGTTTTAAGACCGGATACTGATCCAAACTTCCGGTTGAAATTTGCTTATAAATCTGGTGGCGGAACTGCAAATAGTAATCGGTAAATTGTACAGGATTGTTGCTTTCTATGTACAGTATGTACACTAATTATGTACAGTATGTACACTAATTATGTACAGTATATACACTAATTATGTACAGTATTTACACTAATTATGTACAGTAAGAGGGGTCGATTTTGGACATTCCACTTGTTTCACCAAGAATAGCAGAAATAATTGAATATTAAACGTCTCTATGTCAATACTGCACATGAAGACGAAATCTGTTTGTCTGACGGTTAATTTTGATTAATTCACTAAAAGCAAGTGATTTTATTTTCTCTCAAAATTTGAAGAATATAGCTTTAGAATAGATACATAAAGATTGGTCTGGAAAAAAATAAATTAAAATAATTGTAATCGTAAAAATCTTGAAAAAACGAAAATCAAAAAAGAGAACGGTGGGGACATTTTGTGGGGACATTTTGTTTACTAGTGGTTTAACAAATATTTTTATCCGAAAAATTCAAATTCGTCATGTGCTATAATTGATTTTGAAGAAAACATTCCCCCCCCCTTGGTTGTTCACATTTTTATGTTTTCAAATATTCTTTAAAAGTCTCTCTTATTATTTACAAGTTTTTTGTTTTTATGAACTAACAGTGCATGTTTTTTGCAAGTTTGCATGTTTTCTGTATTTTTACCCGTCCACTGTACATGGTGTACAGTGTACATACACTGTACACTGTACGTACATTCAATTTTGTATTTGTACCTAACAATTAACTTTTCTTTACAATTTTGCATCCAAGGAGTGATCCCTGTTAGACTTAATTATACCAATAAGAATTAAGCATCGTTTATAGACTAAAAGATGCCTCAAAAAAACTTTTTAGATTTTGCCTTGAAATGAAAAGGTTTCAAATTGTCAGAAAATTAAAAGAAAAACTTAATTCAATTCTTTTCATTGGAAAATTATTAGAAATGAATCTCCTCTGTTTTTAAAAAGAGATTTTAAAGGGAGAGTTCGTAAACAAATGAAAGTGGGTATAGGCTTACGGGAAAAATAATCGCTTTTGATCGCTACTAATCTTACTTCTATCTGTTGCGTTTATAAGGAGAAAATAGTTAAAAACAACTTATACTGAAGAACGTAGCGTCCATACAAATTCAGAAAGTTGCAATATACTACTTGTATCGTAGGTGTTTTCCCGCTAGGTGTCACTGCCACATGTAATCATGGTAATTTTACATCGTCTATATGCAACATCCCCCCTACTGAACTTCCTGACCTACTAACTTTCCGACCTACGGCAATATCGGACCTACGCCAGCTGTTTATTTTTGTATTATTTGAGGGTTAGGTTAGGTTAAGACAATTTCTGGGCCGAGAGCTGCGGCTAGGACAGACTAGGGGGCAGAGCGCCGTGGCTAGGACAGACAATGGGGCCTGGCGCTTCTGCCACAAGTCCATCTAGCAGCTGTAAAACCATGTGCTAGTAGGTCGGATGTGTAGTATAGCGGATACACCATTGTAATCAGTCAAAGCATCGATATACAAAACAAATAAAAAATATTATGAAATATTAACTATATTCGAATGCATCAAAAAATAATTTATGAATAAAGGTTGTAATATCTGAATGATCTGTTTGAAAATATATTAATTTTTTACGATTCGAGTGGACTATTGCAACTTTCATTTTTTCGAACACTACCTTTAAGGAATCGTTGTGAATCGAACTATGTCACTTGAAATTACGACTAAAGTCCCTTTAAGATGATAATCTGCTCTACTGAGTGCATGGATGGGAACTAAAACGTTAAACCTGTATTTTCTGCCCAAATTTTGGATGAAATATTTTGCGCTTGATAATTTTAATTTTGAGGTTAATTATAGTTTTCTCGGTTTAGTTTGTAATTAGGGGGTTGTTTAGATGTTTTATTATCATAAAAAGAAATGTTTTTTTTTTAAAATTCGGTTTGTTCAAAAACTATCAAGTATCCGATTTTTATAGAATCAGCTTGAAGAAAACCTTTGCACTGTTTTGCACTTTTTTAAAATTTATTTACTTTACATAAAAATATATTTAACTGGGTTTACGACACCCGGTTTGAAAGGAGTGTACAATGTCTAAAGTTTCTAACTCTTGACGTTATAATCTAGAAAATTATGTGTTCTCACACTTCATATTATTATCCTTTATATTCTGATCCAAACCTGTCCAAAACATCAAATCAGAGTTTTACACTAATACAGGATTATCCACAAACTTTAAGATTTTTAAGGAACCGTAGACGTTATTCAAGTGATCTTTAATGCTGATTGGCATGTTAGATTCACAACTGTGTTTCAGTTAGACGGAAGTAAATTGCATTTAGGCTCAAAATCCTAAATGTCTTCAAGCGTAACTTCTCAAATTCAAACGCAATATCACGCACCTCTGACCCTTCAGATAAAGTAAATGTTACCTGAAGTCTGACCGCGTCAACCTTGTTGCACCGGCTAGTCCTATTGAGTGTCTGCTTTATTTACCCAATGTCCGGACGATACAGTACAAACTGGGACTGGAAAGATTGGCCCGGCTCGGAAATTCAAATGCACTACGGCTGCCCGTAATATAAGGAGAACAAACATGTTTTGAATTTCTAGTTTTCTCATTCTTGTTCTTAAACCCACAGTTAAAGGAGATACGAGCTCACAAAGTCTTATCAGTTATATTCCATAGAATTGACCTTCTCCCTCTATCTAAAGTGAGCCTTGAAACCGTTGTCTGATTTATGAAACAGAAGATGAAATTGTCAGAATTAAACTCAGCTGCATAAATTCTCATTTAGAAAAACGACAATAGTCTCCTAACTGCTGTTCAAATAAAGATTAAAAGGGGTACCATTCTGCGAATCTGACATGCCATGCACTATAAAATGGATTTTCTTTTTATTTCTATTTTTTATTATTTTTAGTTTTATTGTCCTTCCTTTTTAATCTCTTTGGTTATTGTTAACCCTTTATAATATCTTTTATATATTTTTGTCACTGTTTCACCAATAATATTCAAGAATTCAATGAATAAACTTTGTGTTTAGCACCTTGCAATAGATAATAATTTGACTAGATATGTATATATATATTCGTTTTCATTTTGTATTTTGTATTTTGGTTAATACAGTGCTTTCAAGGAACTGTCAGGGTCAAATAGATTCTGATACAATAGATGGCAACCTAGATTTCGTACACTCTCTGACAGCTGTATTCTTACGTCACAAGTGTCAACTTAGTTTTTGTGTCAGACAAAATTATTATTAATAGTGATAATTTTGAAATAAAGTGTTTATCTTACCGTTAAAACAAGAGCAATTTAGCTTTTTTTTATTTTCTGTTTTTACACTTTTTATTTAATCTTGGAAAACATGTTAACTAGTGTGAGAAAATATAGTTTTCCTTGTTATATTTGACACTTGTGACGTCATGTATAATTGGTCCATTTCTCTGTTGCCACCTATTGTACTTGATATTTATTTGGTCAGGGTAATTTCAAGAAACATTAAAAAGTTTCACATCGGTACCCTGTTCACCAAAGTTTCCGCATGCAATGGGGATAGAGAACCCGAAGTGAATCGGACACGCACATTTTTGTAAAGGGTCACTTGAAATTTCGTTGACAGACCCTTTAAATTCACGAGGATAGTTCAATCCTTATCCCAGAGAGCTGTGACTTTTGATCACAATGTAGCCTACTTAACAAAAATGTTCGCCTTTTCTTTTTTCATTTATTTTGTCAACAAATACGTTTTAAATAAAAAAAAATTATCAACATGACCACACTGTTTAAGTATACTGGTTGTTGAACTATAGAACAATTTACGAATGAATTAAATAAAGAACCAATCGAATGCATTTCGCCCTGGTTAGTCCGTTGCATGCTCTGTGAAATTTTCTGTTTTTAGACGCATGTGATGTGATAATCAAACTGTATTTCCTAAAACTTAATTCTTTAAAATATCAAATCTGAAAAAAAACTTAATATTGATTTAATTTGTCCCTTTAATTGTTTTTCTTGTATTCCAGGATGGGTTTAGCTGTAGTACTCCTCCATGTTCTCTGGATCCTGCTGGATCTAAGCTCCAGGAGAACCCGGAGCAGGAGCAAACCTTCTTCCTGGAGAACATCACGATCCCTACCAGCGAGCACGATAACTTCATCCTTATCGACCGGATCAGAAGATCGGCTGGATCTAGTAAACCCAGACCAACATAATCATTTATTTCTTCCCTTGTATCATTCATCCCACCTAGAGCTTCAAACCCTTTGATTAACCCTAAGAGAATAGAATATATATTAGAGTGGAATTTACTAGAAAAAGGTGTAAAACGGCCATTTTGTTGTACTGTTTTCATATTACAGGTGTACTTCACATATTTGTGCTATAATATAACCTTTTGGGCCCTGTAACATAATTTTATAGCTAGAAAATCTAAAATTAATATTAAAAGAAAACCAAACTATGAAATAGGCTGGTTTCAGAATTGACCAATGATCATTTCACATAGATTCTATTTACAAACGATCATTTTTCGTTATAACTATAAATCAAATGATGTTTTTTTATTCGTTTAATTCATTTTATAAAGTTCATTTAACAGCTTTAAAAAATTCGAAATTGAAATGGATAGTCTAGGGAACATACTGTATTAATGTACTCTACTGCATATAATTGGGAACATTTACATGATTTGTACACTTTGAACTCCCTTTCAGGCTGAAAGGGACTGACAAAATTCATACCGAGGGATTTTCTAAATTCCACTCTATTATATATTCTATTCTCTTTGGATTTAACCCTAGTCTTTAATATATCTCAGAATTGGAATTTTGATATCTTCCACGGACCACAATGTACTTGTAATAGTTGTAATTTAGGATTTTAATAACCTCATTCCAGTATTAAACTGTTTCCTGTATTCCATGTACTTTAAATAGTGCATCCTGTATACGGTATCATGTATCCGGCATCTTGTATCCTGTATCCTACATCCTACATCCTGTATCGTGAGGATTTTTAAGTAAAATCAATAGCTTTGAATGTTAAAAACTCGCGAATCTAAATTTTATAATTGTATTCTAGACAATATTAATTATTGTACACACGCTCTCGTGTCATTGAAAAGTACTAAATGTGTACCAACTAACTACAATGTCTTGTACTCATTAAACTGTACTTAAAAACAAAATCATTCCTCGCATTTCTTTGTTTTAGTTTTTATTACTGCATTTATGTCTGATCTTTATGTAACCGACATATCCTTTATTTCAAACACTGTATTATTATGCACAAAAGATTCCATTCTTTACTCAAAAATGTCAAGAGTAAGAGATTTAATGTTTTAGAAGCGGAGAATATTTCCTCTAAAACTTTTCACTAAAAACGTTTATTTTGCTCCGCGTTTGAAAATGTTTGACAATGTTTGACAATGTTTGAAAATGTTTGACAATGTTTGATGCACATGTTAGAAAACTATTTTGTTCAAAATATCCGATAATAAAGATAGATTTATCTCACAAATTTGAACAAAATGATCGCAGTTTTGAAATGTCTTAGATAAATATCCAATATTAATTTTAAAATATGTTAAAATAAGGATAGTTCGTTCCTTTTGTTGAACTCAATTGTTAAACTATACCTAGTATTGTTATTCATATTAGTTTTTATTATAAATTGTTATATTATAGTCAAATATGGACAAATCTGTTAAATTATTCCAATAAAGTAAACAGAAATAAATCTTAAATTTATTTGAAACTAAAACTTTACGTGACCGTTGGTTTGCAGAGTGACATGTCTGATTCACAACGGTACCCTTTAAACGTTTGATTAATAAATTATGTCCGATTCACAACGGTACCCTTTAAACCTTTGATTCATAAATTATGTCTGATTCACAACGGTACTCTTTAAACCTTTGATTAATAAATTATGTCCGATTCACAACGGTACCCTTTAAACCTTTGATTAATAAATTATGTCTGATTCACAACGGTACCCTAAACCTTTGATTAATAAATTATGTCTGATTCACAACGATACCCTTTAAACCTTTGATTAATAAATTATGTCTGATTCACAACGGTACCCTAAAAACCTTTGATTAATAAATTATGTCCGATTCACAACGGTACCCTTTAAACCTTTGATTAATAAATTATGTCTGATTCACAACGGTACCCTCTAAACCTTTGATTAATAAATTATGTCTCATTCACAACGGTACCCTCTAAACCTTTGATTAATAAATTATGTCTCATTCACAACAATACCCTCTAAACCTTTGATTAATAAATTATGTCTGATTCACAACGGTACCCTTTAAACCTTTGATTAATAAATTATGTCTCATTCACAACGATACCCTTTAAACCTTTGATTAATAAATTATGTCTCATTCACAACGGTACCCTTTAAACCTTTGATTAATAAATTATGTCTCATTCACAACGATACCCTTTAAACCTTTGATTAATAAATTATGTCTGATTAATCCTGATCAAACCAAACGCTTAAAATTATCGATTACTTAGCATACATGCTGTTTATATATTTTAAAAAAAATATTTAGATAATTTCCAGAATATACAAAAAAATATTTTCATTTAAATAATTAAAAACTGCGTCCAACATACAGAGCATCCCATATCATATTAGATTATCTCCTAGCCTTAACGCTAAAAAACGCATGTAATACTCGAAAAACCTAGAATTTTCTTTATGGCAAATTTTCATATTATAGCCTTTTACAAGTTTTCAAAGTAGTTAATTATTTTTAAATTTTCTGATAAGTCCCGAAAATCGTAATTTAGAGCTGTATAAGATCCAATATGATGTGGGACACCCTGTATAAGATCCAATATGATGTGGGACACCCTGTAGAATATTCGGAATTTTCAAGAAATATGTAAAATCAGTTGCGTTGAGTTCAGAATTCACTCCAGTTTGCATAACTTTCAACAAAAATAAGAGATTCCTACTTTGTCGATTAATATACAAAGGTTGAAAGGGTGAATTGCTGTGAATCAGACATGCCACTCTTAACATGAAGGGTCAATTGAAATCCCATACCCTCCCTTTAAATGTTTGAATATGTCTTTAAAAGAAGTTTTATACTGTATTGAACAGTTATAGACTTTTCTCATTTATCTTTAAAATCATTTACAAATTTTCTAAAGAGTATTTTCTTATCTATGCTTGGAAAAGAGCTTGTTATTGCAAGATGTGTTAAATAATAAACAATCTTAAAAGACAATAAAAAAATTAAACGAAGTCACGTACTTTATTAAACTTAATATTTTCTGTGTTTTCTATGCCTGGTGTTTTCTATGCACCAAAAAAAGATTACTCAGTTGTCACTGCTTAGAGAACTCTGTCAGACAAGTCACTCAAGCCACTCAAGTCACTTAATTAAATGACCTAAAATTGTGCAACAATTTGTTAACCCTGAAACGGAGGGAGATTTTAGAAATTTTTGAAATTTATAGGTGCAGTGAAACTTGATTGGAATTGCACATAAAGGATCTGAGTTTTTGTCACAAACTCTAACCTTTTAATCACTAATTCTGTTCTTTCTATCAAATAGTCTAAGTTTGAAATATCAAAGATTAACACCACCAGGTTGCAAAGAAATAGAGTTTATAACATTATAGTTTGTGGCAAATTCTTTAAAATAAGAATATAGATCTTCTTTTACACCCCCCCCTTTAACCGTTTATAGGGTTAAATTACAACTGGGCAATTTTAAGCAGAACATTTTTAAAATCTTAAAAACTTTGAACGGTCTGTTTCCTGAAAGACAACTGGAATTTATCTTTTTAATATATCGTTGTTTCCGACTGTTCTAAGATTTTAAATAATAAGTTCCATTGTACAGATCTGTACTGTTAAAATAAATCCAATTCTTTTGTTTGAGCAAATTTTACGAGTAATTGTTCGTCCTATCGATAAGTCTGATAGAATTTACAGTGAAAATATGACAGATTTCTTCCATTGGATAGAATTTACAGTGCAAATATGACAGATTTCTTCCTTTGGATAGAATTTACAGTGCAAATATGACAGATTTCTTCCATTGGATAGAATTTACAGTAAAAATATGACAGATTTCTTCCAATTAGATAAATGTGCACACTGTATTTCCAACGCCCAAAGTATTTATGATTTCAAAAGGCAGTTTAGCCTTCTTTTGGGATACTTTATTACAAAGTTATTTCAGCTTATAGATATTTATTTATTGTACAATGTACAGTGTACATATAACCACCTTGATCTAATATCTATTTAAAATTGTAATCTGTAGTCTGCTTGTAAGTTTGTCCGATCAAAACTCAGGAACCCTTGTACCGATTTGTCTCAAATTTTGATTGACAACCGGAAGACCCACGTGGATGTTCTTAGCTTGCTCTTGAGATTCTAAAATCTTAATTTACGACTAATGTCGGGTAAACGGTGGGACTAATTAACGCTGGGTTCCCAAGCTAGTACTGGATAAAGTACAATGTACAATGTACACTGTACGGCCCACTTATCCGAACTTAATATCCGACCTACAAAAAGTTATTATCTGACCTACAAAATGTGTTCATCCTACCAATAAAAGTTGTGCATCCGACCTACAAAAATTGTTCATCCGACCTACAAAACTGTGGATCCGACCTACAAAATGTGTGCATTCGACCTACAAAATGTGTGCATCCGACCTACGAAATGTTTTCATCCGACCTACAAAAATTGTGCATCCGACCTACAAAATGTGTGCATCCGACCTACGAAATGTTTTCATCCGACCTACAAAAGTTGTGCATCCGACCTACAAAAGTTGTGCATCCGACCTACAAAAAGTGTGCATCCAAACTTCAAAAGTATGCGCATCCAACCTACAAATTTCTTTTTTAAAATCCCAACCACATTGAACTAGACAGAAAGGGAAAATCAAATCTATTAATGGTTTAACTTTGTGACCTCGTAGCTCTTCTAGAGGATTTATGATTAAAAACATATAGGATTTCAATATCACGGGCAGCTTACTTTAGTTCGGTGAGTACTATATATTTTATCATATTGTTCATTTCTGCAGGATTATCCATCTGTTGGCAGTATTTCATATTTGTTGGTAAACAACATTCATCAGTAGTCAAGATTCAGGCTTATTGTTTACTGGTAGGATAAGGGGTAGTTTTCTATCATCAAGGACGTACATCAAGAACATTGGGGGGTAGGGTGGGTAAATAATTCCTAATTATCGAGTTTATTTACATATTGTCTGGGAGGAATATAAACAAACAAAATCTAATTCTCGAGTTTGTTTACATATTGTCTGGGAGGAATATAAACAAACAATAATCTAATTCTCGAGTTTGTTTACATATTGTCTGGGAGGAATATAAACAAACAATAATCTAATTCTCGAGTTTGTTTACATATTGTCTGGGAGGAATATAAACAAACAATAATCTAATTCTCGAGTTTGTTTACAGTTAGTCCGAGAAAATTTTTGCAGCAAAGGCAATGAATGAAATAACTAGAATGTAACACTTTTTAAAGCTGAAAAACAACGACATATTCCCTTTTTCCTTTTTTGATTAGGACAATAGACATAAAATCTAGTATTTTTTAAATACAGGGTTACCCACAAAAGATAAGACTTCAGAGACGATTGTACGAAATCTATACTGTCTGTTTCCTTATATTTACGATTCCCTGCAACTGTAAACTTGTTTATTTCTGTCAAGTCATTAAAAAACTATATTTATGACCTTGAAATCGTCTCATTTTAAGAGTTTCTGGTCGTCTTTACAGTCTAATCCTTTGTGAGTAACCCTGTATATAAATATATAAAGAACAAGATTGCAAAGATAAGAGAAGGTTTAAAACTGTGAGTACTCCACAATCAAAATGCTGCATTGGACCAAACCAAACCAACATTATGAATTTAAAGGGATTGTACACAAAAATCTGCACAAATTATTCCAAAAAAAAACTTTATGTTTTGTTTGTATTTGTTTTCAATGGAGTTTATTTCTTTTTCATATCACCATTGGTACAACTATAGGTCGTATCTATCTATCTACACTGCTCTGGAAGTGTGATAATGGTTCTACTTATACTATAAGAACGTTTAAGAAATTGGCCAGAAGAGAAATAGTCAACAAAAAAAATCTTACATTAAATACATGAATTAAATACAAAATACTTATTAAGTTCACTTCCTCGTTTAGATCTATATTCATTATTCATTTAAGAAAAGAAATATTCAACAACAAAATCTTATATTAAATACATGTTTAAGAAATTTTTTATTTTTTTATCAAAGCATGCTGTGTGTGCAACATAAGAAAAGATATTAATTTTGCACAAGTCAAACTTGGTTTTGCAGAAGATGTGTTTAGCATTTTTGCAAAGGATAAACTTCCCATAGTTTCAGGCAACATTGTGTATATATATATAAAACAAAACCATCCAGAACACAAACATACCAAACCGTTAACCCTTAATGGACTGGGAGAGGGCGTTTGAAGCCCGGATAGTTTAGAAAACTGGGAAATAAACAAACGCTAAGCGGTATTCCAGTGCAAAAGTCAAGGAAAGGTAAAACACCTTATTATTCAACTTAGCAAGAACGATTCACCAGGAGCTTTTGCATATTTGTTTATACTTAAGAAGTGTACTGCAGTTTTTGGGAGGGGTGTAAACAACTGAAGTTGTTTTTATTCAGCCCAGAAACTGCAGTACACTTTTATGTAGACAAATATTTGAAGAACCCTAGACAGCAATTAAACGAAACTTCCGAGTTTCCTTATTGCGGAGATTCAATTTTAAAGGGAGTGACCGGCTATGTAAGGTACCGAGCGTCCCATATCATATTAGATTATCTCCAATCTTTAACACCAAAATTAACCCTTAATACTCGAAAAACTTATCATTTTGCGCAAAAAAAATTGTTATATAAGCCTTATGTTATTTTTCAAACTGATTGATTCTAAATATGATGTGGGACAGTACACCCTGTAGTTGAATTGAGTGTTGTGGACAAATTTTTTAGGATTCATTTGAGATATATAAAACGTTTCCACGACGTATATTTACTGAGTTTGAGTACAAAGTCGACGTTCAAAATCAAGAATTTGAGTGTGCACATATTCAGAAACGGTTTTTTAAAAATTATGAAATAATGATGACAAAAAATGTAAACAAAATTCTATAGTATTAATTTGTTGTTTTATAGGAACAGGTTGAGAAAATAAAATTAACTTTTATCATGGAAAATAAGTAATCTTGTTCAATTATAAGTTTCTATAATCTCTTATTATTCACAAAGATTTTAGCAGATTTTCTGGATTTTTTTTAGAAAAGACGACATTTAAAGAATTTGTAGAAATCTGCGAACAAATTCATAGAAAAGAAGTTTAATATAATAATGAAAACGAAATAATTGTTTCTAACATGGATTTATTGACAATTTTCATTTGAGAAATGTGTTCCTAACCATCTAATAAGTTTACTTTCGAATTTTTACTTCATTTTTCGTCGTTATTTAATCATTTTAAAAAAGCCGATTCTGAAAACGTACCCATCCAAATTCATGATTTTGAACGTCGACTTTGCACTCAAACTCAGTATTTATACATCGTGGAAATGTTTAATATGTCTCAAATGAATCCTAAAAAGATTTTCTTCAATACTGCATACTCGGTTCAACAACCATACATTGCCGGTCACTCCATTTAAGAAATTAGAAACAAAAGAATGTAAAGAAACCACATAAAATATTGTATAAAAACAAAAATGGTATCTACAAATCTGCCTGGCCCCATTCCTGAAACCGGGTTTCCGATACTGAGTTTCATAACAATAAATAATCCTCGTAGACAAATGTATTTCTTGCTGAGCTGTTTCCGTCTGCCTTAAAGTATATTACACGTCTGCCTCGTGTAGTTTGAGTAAAATTAATATTGAATAAAGGGATTGTTCAGTTTATTTATGCACTTTGCTTTAACTATATCAAAATTTTGTTAACTTACATTTTCTAAAGACCTTTCTGAATGAACAAAATCCCATCTTTTTCACACTTTTCAAAAAATAAATTAATATTTTTTTGGAGATTTTCAATGAAATGAAAAATGTTAATTATTCTTCAATTATTGAAAGGAAAAAATTGATACTCGCCTAAATCGTGATTTTTTTAATTTTCGAACTCCGATGGTTGGGGCAAACTTATTCTATAACTTAATACGTATATCAAAAAAAAATTTCCTACGAAAGCCTATGATAATGTTTAAAACATTTGCCCGGGCAGTATTCAAGATTTACCATTCTCATTTTTGGGGGTAAAATGAAGGTGTTAAGTTTAATTTAAAGGGACTGTAAGCGTAACTTCCAGCGACACTCAATACAAAGATGGAACTGCCAAATTCACATAGCGGAGGCTCGGTCTACCTAGTAAAACTGGGCGGCTCGTGTCTGTATGTCGGAGGCTCAGGGCGGGCGGGGGCAGAAGCCAAAAGGAGCTATGCGTAGTCGCGAAAAACAGTCTCTCTGTGTCTTGTAATTCTACAGAGAATTTCTGTCACGAAAAATGGTTTGGAATCTTCTTTAAGCCTAAAGTACAATGTTTAAATTCAGACTTAGAAAAAGAAAAAAAAAGTTCTCGTTATTATTAATTAAGTGTCAGTTTTCATTTTTCTAAAAGAAAGTGTAAATTAGCTTATGATATCTAATATACATGGTATGTAGGGAAAAAACAAAGTTACTCAAAAAATTTAAAAAGTGGCCCTAACTGTTCCTCGTACATATTTGGGTCAGTTATAGTGGTAATTGACAAAACTGATTCTTTGGCCAGAGTTGCCATGATGTTCATGATGTTCATGATGTTCATAACTTTCTGTATTGTGCTCACTCGGAAAACTATAGGCTTGTGAATTTTCGCGTTTTTTTATACTTTAAACTAAAGATTCAATTGAGAAAGTGAATTTTCCCGCAAATATTTCCCAATTTCTTTGCGTTGTAAGCGGAATTATGCAAGAATATACTTTGGTCCAAAGCGGAAAATTTTAAGTTTAATCGGCAGATCAACCTAATCCATTCAGCCAACAGAGATTTACCTAATAGAAGAAAGTTATTAGATGGGCACGACGCACCCGGAATATGCATTGTTTTACATTAATAGTACTAATTCGATGAACAGTTGTTTAAAAATGAATAATGACCGAGCTAACTCATCAAACAGTCATTCATTCATTTCAATTTAAAGAAAAGGTTTAAATTGTTAAATTTGAAACACTTGCAGTATTTATTTTTTAGTACTAAAATATAGTTCTAATTATTTAATTATGTTTAGGTTTCTAGGTGTTCAGGGGTCTAAACTTTTGTTTGAATCCAGCTAGCGCTAATCTTTAACGTTTGATCTTGATATCCACTGTGACAGCTTTTAAATTTGATCCCTCAATTCAAAATTATTTTTCAGGTCAACGCCTGAGATATCCAAGAGAAATTAACTAAATCAATAGGAGTTTAGATTTAAGTTTAAATTTAATGCTTTTTATAAATATATATATCGCTAGATCAGACAATATTTTCAACAATTTTATTTTATTTTTTAATTTTCCTGCTTCATTTACGAATGTACGCCAATTTTGAGTAATTTCTTTAAATATTAAAAAAGAAAAAACGTTCTATTCCCATAGAGTACAAACATTTTAGATAGTATGTACAATTTTTTGATATAATGATTTTTGTCATACTTTTATTTTGTGCATTTCAGATAGTGTTGTTTAGAGAAAGCCTTTTGTATGACGCGAATAAAATGTGTATCATCAACCTACCATGGAGGGCATGGGAAAAAACCTAGTGTATTCTCAATTGATCTAGGAGGAAACGAATCTCTGCCCCGAAGTTGAGATACAAATCGGATTGAGTTGACACAACTCAGCAACTGGGTGAGTAGATAGGTTTACACAGCACTAGAAGAATGAGAAGGTAGGTTTACACAGCACTAAAAGAATAAGTAGGTAGGGTTACACAGCACTAGAAGAATGAGTAGATAGGTTTACACAGCACTAAAATTATTAGTAGGTAGGTTTATACAGCACTAGAAGAATGAGTAGATAGGTTTACACAGCACTAAAATTATTAGTAGGTAGGTTTATACAGAACTAGAAGAATGAGTAGGTAGGTTTACACAGCACTAAAAGAATAAGTAGGTAGGGTTACACAGCACTAGAAGAATGAGTAGGTATGGTTTACACAGCACTAAAATTATTAGTAGGTAGGTTTATACAGAAATAGAAGAATGAGTAGGTAGGTTTACACAGCACTACAAGAATGAGTAGGTAGGTTTACACAGCACTAAAATTATTAGTAGGTAGGTTTATACAGAACTAGAAGAATGAGTAGATAGGTTTACACAGCACTAAAAGAATAAGTAGGTAGGTTTACACAGAACTGAAGAATGAGTAGGTATGGTTTACACAGCACTAAAATTATTTGTAGGTAGGTTTATACAGAAATAGAAGAATGAGTAGGTAGTTTTACACAGCACTGAAAGAAAAAGTAGGTAGGTTTACACAGCACTAGAAGAATGAGAAGGTAGGTTTACACAGCGCTAAAATTATTAGTAGTAGGTTTATACAGCACTAGAAGAATGAGTAGGTTCCCAAATAACAAAAGTGAGGAATTTCCCCAGATTCACCAACCGTGGTGACTTTCTTTGAGGAATTTCCGAGGTATTTCTCGAGAATCATTTCCTGTAACTGGTTCCTCGGAAATTCTTGAGAAATTCCCTAGAATTGGTCCCCCAAGATTAGAGATTTTTGTGGGATCACAGTTTTGAGACTCAGTTTCGAGAAATTCCTGAGAAATTTAAAAACGACTATAACATTCTGACTTAAGAAGATAGTTATACTTCTAAAAAAATGGAGGGGCAATATAGTTGTTCAGTTATTCACTACTTTTGTTAGTGAATATTTCAAGATATTCCTGAGGAATTCTTGAGAAAATCTTGGGAATAGTTTCAGGGAAATTCCCAGGAATTGGTTCTGAAGACCTTTTTGCTACAAATTTTCTCTGGTTTTTCTGAAGAATTGGTAATAAGAAATTCCCTAGAATTGGTTACAAGAAATTCCTTGGATAGAGTTACGAGAATTTCCTCGGAATGGGTTACAAGAAATTCCTCGGACCTGGTTCCTCGGAATTGGTAACGAGAAATTCCTGGGAAAAGCTGTCGACATTTTCACCGGATTTTCCTGTGAAAGATTCCTGGGAATTTCCTCGGATTCCCAGGAAAGATTCCTGGGAATTTCCGCGGATTTTCCGCAAAATTGTTACTTGGATAGGTTTACACAGCAATGAAAGAATAAGTAGGTAGGTTTACACAGAACTGAAGAATGAGTAGGTAGGTTTATACAGCACTAGAAGAATGAGTAGGTAGGTTTACACAGCACTGAAAGAATAATTAGGTAGGTTTACACAAAATTGAAGAATGAGTAGGTAGGTTTACACATGGCACATGAGTAGGTAGGTTTATACAGCACTAGAAGAATGAGTAGGTAGGTTTACACAGCTCTGAAAGAATAAGTAGGTAGGTTTACACAGAATTGAAGAATAAGTAGGTAGGTTTACACAGCACATTAGTAGGTAGGTTTAAACAGCACTAGACGAATGAGTAGGTAGGTTTACACAGCACTGAAAGAATAAGTAGGTAGGTTTACACAAAATTGAAGAATGAGTAGGTAGGTTTACACAGAACATAAGTAGTTAGGTTTATACAGCACTGGAAGAATGAGTAGGTAGGTTTACACAGCACTGAAAGAATAAGTAGGTAGGTTTACACAGAACTGAAGAATGAGTAGGTAGGTTTACACAGCACATGAGTAGGTAGGTTTATACAACTCTATAAGAATAAATTACTGCTAGGTTAATATATTGGAAAGTTTGGGGGAGAACGATTTGTAACATTGACCTTGAAGTTTGGACAATTCATTAAATATGCACACTTTCGATACAACAAAAGGANGCAAGTGGAAGGGGGAAAGAGGAAAAGGGCAAAGTTTGTTGCACATTTTCACTTTGTTAAAAGACAAGCCATCACGGGGAGAAGCTTATGTAATATTTTTTTTAATTCTAATCCTAATCCTAATGTTAATCCTAATCGAGGGGGGAGGGGGCAATTCCGGAAAACTGTTCAAAACAAAACTTTCTTAATTTATTCTGAAGGTTCGCCTAGAAGGAAAAAAGGAGAAGAGAGAAAAAGGGATGGTTACTACCCCCTCCTCCCTCCTTTATCGGACGTATCTAAATGCAATTAATTAATTAGGAATTTGTTTGAATCAAATGATTAAGCTATTCATAGTTAGTCAATAATATTATGAAACTAGAAAGGAATGATTATCCTATATTTATCTTAATTTTAAATGAACTAACTTCAAAATATCTTTAAAACGATTTACAGCTCTTCTTCGGATGTAAATACAGCAGGTGGCATGGCAATTTAAAAGAAATTATGGAATGACGTCATTGGTGTCAAATATCATATGCACAATGCAGGCGCTTCAACCCGTCTTTCATGGAAGATGATATAAAATAAAATGAAATAACAAACAAACAAAAAACAATTAAAACTGCACTAATTTCCGTACAAACTTTAGCACTATTTGCTGAAATTTTAGGATGAAATTTTAATCTTCATTTGCAAGAAAATTTCATACACTTTTCTGAACATCCTTTGAAATTAGCAAAAAAAACTTATATTTTAATTATAATGGTCAAGCTTTGTTCAAAATTGTGTAATTTCTTGTATTTAGAAACAAGGTGGACATTTTATAAACTTATCTCTTTTTGTGATGGAAAAATGAATACGCATTGTATTGCCTATTGCTCATGTGTTAAGGGCATCGGAATCGGGCAGTATCTCTTTAATATTAGAAAAACTTTGCATTACTATAAAGTCCCTTTAAAATCAAATGTTAAATAAGGTAAAAAATATATTGATTTGCCTGCAGGTGTAGTGCATGATTCAGGGATGGATAATAAATCATTTTATTTTTCAAATTGTGAATAAGCATGTATTGTACTCATATTAAAATGTAATAAATAAATAAAAGTGCACCTGGTAAAAGTATATTATTATACATCAGATAATCTAGATTGATCTCATAGTATATAGAGTGTTCACCGACCCATGACATTCATTTTTAACTGATTTATATATTTACTAGCTCAAGTGCCCGGCGTTGCGCGTGGAATTGTTAAAAAATGCAATTTTGAATTTCTGGGCGCTTCGTGCCCATCTTCTATTTCAATTGTGAAAATTTTCTCTTTGTAAACATTGTAAAACAATAACACAAAAGTTCGCGGATTTATAAAACATTTCGTGGACTTATAAAATTTATTTGTCGGAGGCAAAATTTTTTATTTTGATCATCCATAAACCTTCCCTGGTGTCATGTGAGGTCACATACAAAATTTGGACCAGATCGGTTCAGTCGTTTTAAGGTTTATTGGATACAAATAGGAAAACAAACAAGCAATGTATCTATTTAGATGAGCGAAGAGCTTTATTTTATAAAATATAGATAGACCAATTTTCTTTAAATAACGTACATATACTCTTAATAATCATTTTAGCTTTCTATATTTTACATTCATAAGCATATTTTATTTGTATATCATACAATTAAACTTTGAAAACAAACTCACAGATTTTTTTGTTTATATTTTTAACATTTTCAACATTGAAAAGAATCGAAAAATTTGAAAATTTTCTCGAAACAATCTTTCACGAACACTGAAATTTTCTGCATTTGAAAGATGTGCATCTGAGTATAAGAATAACATGTAAAAATCACGAAATATTTGTACAGACCTTTTCGTTAATTTATTATTCCAAAATTGCGCGTTTCCGGGGTGAATGCCCCGTTATGTTGCATAATATATAATGATAAACATGGCGACAGTTTCGATAAATAATTAAAGAGCAAAATAACACCTATCTAGGGCATGGTTTAACAACAAAAAAAATATCTTAAAATTTTATTAGCTAAGAGCTAGGGTTTTAGGGCGCTTCGTGCGCATTCACAATTTTAACTTTTATATCTGTATTCTGTAAGCATCTTCTCTTTGTACAGCAAAAAATCTGAAAAACAACAAAATTTTGCGGATTTTCAATATTTTTTCGCTCATTTTAAAGATTTATCTAAAAAGCCTATTCATAAATCTTCCCCGAGGTCACAAAATTTGGACCCGATCGGTTCAGCCGTTTTGATATTTATTGGATACAAACACACAGACAAGCAAAGTGTATTTATAGATTCTGTTTCATATATATCACGTGATTTGACCATCTTAACATTTGGGGAAGGGGGGGGGGTCAATTCCCATATGGGGCCTAATACCCCTTTGCGGAAACTTTGCCTTTTTGAACCAAATTTGTCACTTATAAAGGGATGAGGACCGTCTTAATTACCCCCCC
>NW_019396277.1:187726-194311 GCF_000591075.1 Eurytemora carolleeae | reverse complement strand
GGGGTAAAAAAATTATCAACATAGTTTTAAAGGGACTGTCATTGAACTCTTAAGTTACATACAATTTATAAAGAGGCATATACCCATTTCACTGAAATGGTAACCTTTAAACCTTTAAAGGTTAATAAGGTCAAAGATATTCTTGTTTTTCTTGCTTAAAAAGGTTTTTTTCCTCCATTGTTACTCAGGCAGAAATCCTAAAGTCACTTTAACAAAGAAACCACAGTTGAAAATAATGAACTTTCAAGGTAAAAATATGGATATGTAATAAATATAATAATCTTCTCTATATCTTTGCACCCTGTATATATATGTTAATTGTTATAGTACCCTGATTGTATTATCGGTCAGTTTATTTTTCCTGTGCCATTAGACCTAAATATAGTTAGTTGGATATAGATTCTGATGCAGGTGGTTATCATACTTAAAAAGACTTTTTTGGAATTAGACATTTGTTATAGATATATACAGTTTATTCTTAAATAGCGTTTACGGGCATCATCTAGAATCAGACTTAACGTAAAGGTTCCTTAAAGTGCAGGTTTATTATATTTTCTAGGGCATCGTTGTAAATCGTGCATGTTTCACTTCGGATAAAAGGTTACTTGAAGTTATGTCCAGTCTGTAGTTCTTATTTTTTCAGATTTTATTGTTTTAGGAACAGGATTACCCATAAATGATGAGACTGTAAAGACGACCTATGATTAAAAAAATCCCCAGATTAAATTAAAGTCTTCTGAAATTCCTTAGAGTCGTCTTTGAAGTCTCATCCTTTGTATGTAACCCTACATAATGCGCGCCAGTGAGAAAATCCTGACCGCACGAGGTTGCGTGATTTTTTTTTAATTTGAGTCTAGTAAAGGGAGTCTAGAGATGGGCGCGTTAGTTTTTTTTCAATTAGTTCGTTCATCGTTAGTTAACGACCCATTTTTTTGTTTAGAAAAAAATTTGATTTTTTTTCTTTTTAGAACTGTCGTTTATTTTTCATCTATTACATTCGTTTGTTTAACTGAAAGATCATTCAACTGAACCGTGCATTCAGTGACATTGTTCGTTCAGTAAACTCGTTCTATCACTTAAAAAAAAACAATCGTTGGTTCAAAAGTTCGTTCGAAAAAAACGATTGTTCAGTAAAAATTCGGTTGTTCATCGCTTATTAATTTTTTGAATGACACCATCGTTCGTTTTTAAAAAATTAGTTTGCTCCTAAAAAACGATGCGGCCATCTCTACCAGTAAACAGTCTTCTTGGGTATCAAAAAAGAAAAATGGAGCAAATATAAAGAAAGAAGAATGAAATAAATGATAATGATTTATTTATACAATCGTCTTTATTTACTAAGTCTAACAATTTAAAGTAGAAAGAGTATTTAGTTTTCAGGCGCCACTGTTTTGCAGAAAATAAATATTTTTATCTGTACTTAGCTGACCCGAGTCTTCTTGTGCACGTTGCCGCTGACAATAAGTTATGTTTTGCGCACCCGCCATGTTTGTTATTGTAACTAAGGGAAATGGAAACAAATAACTTCTTATTCCACCTTTTTGTCTCAGTTTTGCATTGATGAAATTTTTTAACTTCTTCTGACAGGAACACAGCTCAGGGTCTTAGGTGTAACTATACAGGTATACGCAAGAAAGGGGGAATAGGCATTAATCCAAATAAAATTGTTTTTTTTAAATCAAAACAATACGTTTTTACTTACAAGGAATTACGTGTGAAAGTGTAAGTCAATTTTTTAAAAGTTTTTTATAGCAATTTATGTTTTGTCTAAAATTCGGTGATGGTGATGGACCAAACCTCTGTAGAGTAAAAAAGTAGATGCTAGTTCCACTTTTATTGAATTTATATTTTGTTCATTTTATTTTCAAATTGAATCGCATCATTGTATGACATAAATCTAAATTTGAAAAAAAAATTGGATCTTAAACCTGTTATATAAAAATCTCTAATATTTTATTCGCAACTATCAAACAATAAAAAGCATATTGAAATTGCGAATATTTTGTCCACCAAAATAAAAGTATGTCTACAATTGTCCACCAAAATAAAAAAATGCCTACAATTGTCCACCAAAATAAAAGTATGTCTACAATTGTCCACCAAAATAAAGTATGTCTACAATTGTCCACCAAAATAAAAGTATGTCTACAATTGTCCACCAAAATAAAAGTATGTCTACAATTATCCACCAAAATAAAAGAATGTCTACAATTGTCCACAAAAATAAAAGTATGTCTACAATTGTCTACCAAAATAAAAGTATGCCTACTATTGTCCACCAAAATAAGAGTATGTCTACAATTGTCCACCCAAAATAAAGTATGTCTAAAATTGTCCACCAAAATAAAAGTATGTCTAAAATTGTCCACCAAAATAAAATTATGTCTATAATTGTCCACCAAACTAAAAGTATGCCTACAATTGTCCACCAAAATTGCAATAAGATAAGAGTAGAACATTTAATTAAAGCCAATTTACGAAAAGAGTATAACGACATTTGATAACCTCCTTTTTTCTAGTAGAATATGCAGGTTGTTCCACGAAACATGACAGTTGGTAAATAGTTTAAAATGTCTTCTCCCATAAGTTAAGTTGTTTGATACCAAAAAGAATAATAAAATATATAATATGGCATTTCTTATCATGATAAAATTGATTTCAAAGTAATTAACATGGTTGAGTAAAAGACTTGTTTAACGAAATAAATCGCAAAAAAAGACTTTAATTAATAATACAGTATATAGAAAAAGACATTCAAACCTGTTCATCAACTGTCATGTTTTGTGGGACACCATATTGCGAAATAATATATGTTCACTAAGAAAAAAAATATTTTATTATTATATATTAATACAACAAGATTTCTCCGCAAATTTTGAATTTTGAAGAAAAAAAATTCATTTTCTAATTTGTGGGTTTGCCTCCTCTAAAAACAAATTTTATCAAAATTTTATTTTAAAATCTAAATATTTTGTAAATATTGGAATAAGAAATAACTTTTTAAATCGTCCTAAACTTTTTACAATAATATTTGTTTGAAATTATAACGGCAAAGAGTGTATCACAAAAGATTGTAAATCTTATGGGCTCTCCAAAATGTGGTCTTGCCTTATTGTGCATTTCTGAATGAAAAAGCTATTTCAATTATTTTGGTTTTGCTAAATAATGTTAGAATTTTTACTTTTGTTAAGTCTAAACAAACGATCCATCAGGGAAATGTTATTTTGTTCCATAAATTGAAAAGAAGAGAGTGATTTCAATTTAATTGACCATATTTGAATCATATTCGAAAAATCAAACATTACCAGTTTGTGTTTCTGGGCCTAATGTTAAAAGAAAAGTTACCCAGTAAACCAGATCACATCGACTAAGCGTTAGAAAAAATGATGATATCATTGTTAATCAATAATAGAGAACAGGGCACCAGTCGCGAGTAGGACTTCCAGCGAATAAAAAAATGCGAAAATTTTTATTTGTATTCCGCAAATTTTCGCAAAATTTTGCATTCATTCGCGAAAATTAAATAAGCGAAAAACTGCGAAAACGAAGCTAAATTTCGCGGAAACCACAAGTTTTGTTTGAAACACTTGCCTGCGTTAAAAAAACTTGTTAAATTCTCTGCTCTGAGAGCTCTTCATTAGAAGTTTTATCGTATCATAATGGATAATTTCTCTTCCATATTTGTTAACGCAAAATTTTCGCATTTCATTTTCCCGAAAATTTTGCATTTGTTTTTTTACGCGAACTTTGCGCATTTTTTCTTGAAATTTTCGCTTTTCTTTTTTTCGAAACAGATTAAAGCGAAAATTTATGCATTTTTCGCAAGCGAACGGAGTACGGAAAAATACAAAAATTTTGCGAAACGATTTCCACTTTTCGCTGGAAACCCTAATTGTGAGTACGGCATATAATGTAATGCTTTAAATTTGTATTGAAAAATGACGCTAACTGTTTCTTTAACTTTATTTTAAGTCTCCGACTACAGAGGTCTGAGATACAGTAAGAACCAGAAAACTCTGGATTAGGAAGACGATTTTTAGACTCAAGTTATAACTTTGAACACTCCATATCCGCCCGTCAAAAGCAAACTCTGTTGTCAGGATCTCTGATATAAGAAGTCGGTTCAACTCCTCGCAGAATAATTTATTTTTCCATAAGGAAAATCCTAGGCAGCGTGCGATATACTACATGAAGTACGTTGCAAAACATTCCTATAGTAAAGAAAAAGTTCAACTTGATTAGGTATTTAATTACTTACTAATTTGCGGTGTATTAAATAACATCATGTGCACTTTAGTATTGATTTTATGTCGTCTTCATAGGACAAATCCAATACCTGTACACTGTACCATTTATCTCCAGCCTTGAATCTAAAAAAAATCTAATAATTTTAGCCTCAAAAAAACTTTATACAGTGAAACCCCTAATAACGAATACATCGGAAGAATTTATCAAATGTCGTCTTGACAATTTTTCAATGAGTTTTATACTATATTTCGTTAATTTCAGTATTTGCGAAAATAAATAAATAGCCATGAATATGCGGGAACAGTTTTAAAGAGTTCCATATAATCATTTAATTAAAAAAACTAAATATCTGCAACATTCCATTATCAGAAAGTGAAGAATACGACATTTGATGAATTCTTTCGATGTATTCGTTATTAAAGGTTTCACTGTATATATATATTAGAGACATCATACAAGGGATCCATAAAACTGTGAAAACTCTAAATATTTCACATGGGATCCATAATAACTAGATTTATAACACTGTTATTTTGGTTCGCAGTGTTATAAAGTTTTTGGACGAAAATGTTCTCTTTATCGAGAAGGTTCAAGCTTTTTTAGATACAGAGAAAATATAATTTTTTAGCACGTCGTGCGAAAATAATAGTGTTATAGGTTATAATGTTATGAAACTTTTGTGTACTTGTCTCAATTCAATGGCTATTTCAAGATAAATTAAGCTTTTTTAAAAAAGCAGAAACAAAATATAAAGGTAATTTCAATTTTATTTTCATATATAATGAAAAAAAATATTCTAGAAATATCCTACATGTTTGCAGAAAATTCGGGAACCAATCAAAATTTTATAGAACACGTGCAATGTGCATGCAATATATTATTTTTACATTTATATTACATTATTTTATATAAAAAAAGTCTTAATATTTATATATGTATATTGACACAATTTATCATACAGACGGCTGGTAAAGCGAATTTTCATAAGAAAAAGTTTTGTTTTCTTAATTTTGCTTTGTANTTTATGTTTACCTGTACTGTATGTTTATGTTTACCTGTACTGCATGTTTTTGTTTACCTGTACTGCATGTTTTTGTTTGTCAGGAGTGTAGATGTATCCAAGCTCTTCAGTATTCAAACATAATTATCTAGTGTTAAAACTAAAAGCATTAACAACAAAAAATTATTTAAAAGCATCTAAGCTAATTGGAATATAACGTTCAAAATTTTAGAGAATTATTATTAAAAATTATTTTAATGTGTTTTGGAGATTGCTTTAAAAAACTATTATTGCATTAAGCTCTATTTTACAAAAAAAAAATTTGACTTTCCTTTATTTCTAAAAATATGACGCCTATGACTTGTTTACAAAATAAAACAAAATCATTAGATTTTTTTAGAAAATGCTTTTTTATTAATTTCTTTTTGCTTCTAAGGTAATTTTTTTTTGTTGATTTAGGGAAAATTTATTTTACAAAGTGCTAGGAACGATCGCAAAAAACTGCAAAAAATGCTTCAGCAATTTCCGATTAACCTATTTGTGCAACAGTAAGCGTAACTTTAAGTGAATCTCCAGGCAAAGATGTCAATGCCCGATTTGCAACAGTACCCTTGAAACCTAAATCAGATCAAAATTGTGGGAGATGCCGGTGTTTTTTTGGACTCAAGAGTTTTATTTCTGTGAATTACTCCATTACTTCGTAAAACAAGGAGAGAGCAAGTCAATTTAGCAGAGAAAACACAAATGAGAATAAACAATTTATGGAAACCAAATCATGAATATCTAATGCAAAAACTACGCTTATAGGCCCTTTAATAATGTAAATATTTGATTTCCTAAAGTAGAGAAGATGCCGGGCTGACTAACTATACCTAGAAAACCTCGTAAACCAGAACTAAAAATATTAAAGTTAAAGTCAAAGAGAATAAAAGATATATTAGAGTGGAATTTAGACAATCCCTAGGTATGAATTTTCAGCCTGAAAGGGAGTTCAAAGTGTACAAATCATGTAAATGTTCACAAAATGTATGCTGTAGAGTACATTAATACAGTATGTTCCCTAGACTATCCATTTCAATTTCGACTTTTTTAAAGCTGTTAAATAAAGTTTATAAAATAAATAAGGTGAATAAAAACATTATTTGATTTATATTTATAACGGAAAATCATCGTTTGTAAAGTGAAAGGCATAGAGTCTATGTGAAATGATCATTGGTTAATTATGAAACCAGCCTATTTCATAATTTGGTTTTCTTATAACATTAATTTTAGATTTTCTATAAAATGATATTCCAGGGCCCAAAAGGTTATATAGCATAAATATGTGAAGTACACCT
>NW_019396277.1:141250-187461 GCF_000591075.1 Eurytemora carolleeae | reverse complement strand
TAGTAAGTACTTTAAATATACATAGAACCTTGTTGTAAAGTTATGTAGACTGTATCTATGTAATAAATAGTAAGTACTTTAAATATATATAGCACCTTGTTGTAAAGTTATGTAGACCATATCTATGTAATAAGTAGTAAGTACTTTAAATATATATAGAACCTTGTTGTAAAGTTATGTAGACCGTATCTATGTAATAAGTAGTAAATACTTTAAATATATATAGAACCTTGTTGTAAAGTTATGTAGACCATATCTATGTAATAAGTGGTAAGTACTTTAAATTTACATAGAACCTTGTTGTAAAGTTATGTAGACCGTATCTATGCATTAATTTCCAATCTCTTGATGAACCATGAGTATGATCTCGCATTGTGCTTAGTCCAATATCATACTCAGTCTAGAATAAAAATCTTATTTTTTAATCATGAATAAAAGTAATATTAAATAATAAGTTGATGCAAGTATTCTGTCAAATACATTGAGAAAAACGGCTGAGTTCTTATGATAAAGTAGGGTTGTTTTCTGTTAAGTTTATTGAGTGAAAAACATGAAGCTTTAAATAATTTTCTACAACAACAACAGTAATAAAAGTTTGGGCAATGTTCTACAATTTTACAGTTTTTTTTACTTTACTGAAAAAAAACTTTTTGAGAAAACACGAAGTTATTCTGCAAGAATTTTTAAAATTGTAATAAGCTTTTGTATTTTTTTTGTAAACAAAAGTTATACTGTTTTGATCTCATTAATCCTGAAATCTTGATTTATTTTAAATAACTTTTTTTTAACCAAGTTTTTTGAATTACCTAATTGAAAAATTGAACAGAGCAAATATTTACAAAATCCACATAATGTACAAGCTATTTTTAATTCCAAATAGAGGAATCAAGTGTAGTGTATTTTTATAAAGGTACTTCGACAGAGGCCCTATTCTAGTGGTATTTAGATATGCTATGAAAAAATACTCACGCACCACTGCCTCTTCAGTAAAAGTAAATTCAACCTATATTAAGCATAAAATCTGACCGCGTCAACCTTGTTGCACCGGCTAGTCCTGTCCATAGAGGTAGGTACAGTACAAACTGGGACCGGAAAAGTTGGCCCGGCTCGGAAATTCAAATATACAACGGCTGCCTGTGTACCGACCAGAAAAAGACAACCTTCCATGTCCATTTTAAAATTTATGATTTATTCATATAAATTCTTTTGCAACCTGATCAATTGTTAGCTTGCCCGAAACAGTTCCAAATTGTTCATAATGATTTTGATGTGCAGCCCTAGAAAAAAAGTAAATTCATAAAACATCTTACACAAATATAAATATTAAAATTGATACCGTAGTTTTTGAAAGTATGCTGCAGACCATGGTTCTCTAGCCATAGCTCGTGAGATAACCATTGGCTCCATATCAGAATCAAAATCAAAATATTCAAGGTCGGATGTGTAAACAGCATCTAAGTTCACTCTGTGGTAGGTTGGGATATCTACATCTAGGAAAATTAGAACAAAAAAATTTGCAAAAACAAATTGAGTTGAAACTTTGGTTTAAGGGGATTGAAAAGTGGTCAATTTGGTGTTGTTATTTTTTATACATATGTTTAATTCTGCTGTTGCTTTTGTTGTAGTTATGGTTGTTTTGCTTTTGTTGTTGTTGCTGTTGTTCCTGTTGTTGTAATTGTTGATGTTGTGCTTTTTTATATTTCAAAAATGGTGTTGTTGTTGTTGTTATTATTTTATTCGTGTTATGGTTGTAATTATTATTGTTGCTGCTATTCTTTTCTTTTTCTTGAGTAGCGTTTTTTTGTGTAGTGGTATTTTGTTGTTGTTGTTGTTGTCATTGTTGTTGCTTTTGGTATTGTTGTTGTTGTTGTTGGTGGTGGTGGTGGTGATGATGGTAATAATGGTAATGATGGTGGCAATGGTGGTGGTGTTGTTGATGTTGTTGATTGTGGTAGTGTTTTTATTGTTGCTGTTGTTGTTGTAATTACTTGAATTTTCTGGTTGTCCTAGCACCATATCTCCATTATACCGAACTCTCCATTTCTTCATTGGTTCAATAGGCTCCAGATCTATCCCCTCCACTTTCCAACCCTTTTCTCCATTTTTCTAATTTAATCTTGGAATAGTCATTTTGTAAGAGTTTCGGGTCGTCTTTACATTCTTATCACTTACCATGGGTAACCCTGTAACATGGGTAGATATTTGAAACATCTTGCTATTCCTCTTTCATCATTGTATCAGGATACAGGATACCTGTATCTTGGTTGTATCAGGATGAAGGAAACATGCATCATGGCTGTATCAGGATACAGGATACCTGTATCATGGTTATATCAGGATACAGGATACCTGTTTCATGGCTGTATCAGGATGAAGGATACCTGTATCCTGATTGAATCAGGAAACAGGATACCTGTATTATGGTTGTATCAGGATACAGGATACCTGTATCATGGTTGTATCTGGATGCAGGATACCTGTAGCATGGTTGTATCAGGATGCAGGATACCTGTATCATAGTTGTATCAGGATGAAGGATACCTGCATCATGGTTGTATCAGGATACTGGATACCTGAATCATGGTTGTATCAGGATGTAGGATACCTGTATCATGGCTGTATCAGGATACAGGATACCTGTATCATGTTTCTATCAGAACGTAGGATACCTGTATCATGGTTTTATCAGGATACAGGATACCTGTATCATGGTTGTATCTGGATGAAGGATACCTGTATCATGGTTGTATCAGGATGAAGGATACCTGTTTCATGGTTGTATCAGGATACAGGATACCTGTATCATGGCTGTATCAGGATACAGGATACCTGCATCATGGTTGTATCAGGATGAAGAAGATGATGCAGGATACCTCTATCATGGTCGTATCTGGATGAAGGGGATGATGGAGGATACCTGTATCATGGTTGTATCTGGATGAAGGGGATGATGGAGGATTCCTACTCCCGGCACCTTCACAACACAGATACATTGGACAACTCCATCTGATCGAAATTTAATTAAAAGTTAATTTAAAACTTTTTTTTTGATTCTTCTGTTTTCAGAAACATTTCGCCTTCATGTGATGTGATACAAATTCAAAAAAGGAAAAATAATGGGGCAAATGGATTTGAGTCTTTGCCACAAACTTAAATTTTAAATTACAATTTCTTTGCAACCTGATGGTTTAAACCTTTAATATTTCAAACTTCGATTATTTGATCGAACAGAATTCATAGCTTAAAATATCCAGAAATATCTATGGTCAATGAGATAGGGTTGCAAAGCTAAAGGGATTAGAAAATTAGAGTTTGTGGTAAACACTCAATTCCTTCAGATATCTTAAAAAAATTAACTAAATCTTTTAAACTGCGGTGGATAAATAAACATCTTACTTTGTCTCCTAGCATCAGAAAATATAAACATCTTACTTTGTCTCCTAGCGGCAGAAAATATAATCATCTTACTTTGTCTCCTAGCGGCAGAAAATATAAACATCTTACTTTGTCTCCTAGCGGCAGAAAATATAATCATCTTACTTTGTCTCCTAGCGGCAGAAAATATAAACATCTTACTTTGTCTCCTAGCGGCAGAAAATATAATCATCTTACTTTGTCTCCTAGCGGTGGAAAATATAAACATCTTACTTTGTCTCCTAGCGGCAGAAAATATAAACATCTTACTTTGTCTCCTGGTGGTGGAAAATATAAACATCTTACTTTGTCTCCTAGCAGCGGAAAATTTAAACATCTTACTTTGTCTCCTAGCGGCAGAAAGTACAAGGTATGTTCCATCCTTGGATCCTTAAAAAGAAATTTTGAAATTTTAAAAGTTTCTTTTTTTAAATATTAAGGATACCTCCACTGAAAAGCACTGCATCTATTGCCAGGGGACTTGACCCAAGATCCTAAAAAAAATGTCTCCAAAAAGAACAGTTTTACGTCATATCAAGTGGTTTTAAAAGACAGAAAATTAATGTGGGAGACAATTTTCAATTTTCCAAAATTGAAATGAAACAAATTTCAATCATTGTCTAGCTCAGCTGGTTTAAGAATCGTTTTCTTATGAACGCATAACAAAGTACCAATAACTTTAGCAGTAATGCAGATAAAGAGATCTGATGTGAATCGTTTACGGTTATGTTCATTATTAAATATAGGGTCACTTAAAAAGTAGCTGAAAGAAGCGTAATTTCATGCAAAGATTATAATTGCATAACATTTTTGTTCTTCTCAATATAGGAGTTATGATTGAAAACGAATAAGATTTCAATTTTCAGAGCAATTTAATTTAGTTAAACAAGTTTAACCTCAGATATGGTGATTAAAAACAAGTTTAACGTGAGATATGGTGATTTAAAACAAGTTTAACGTGAGATATAGCGATTTAAAACAAGTTTAACCTCAGATATGGCGATTTAAAACAAGTTTAGCGTGAGATATAGCGATTTAAAACAAGTTTAGCGTAATAAATAGCGATTTAAAACAAGTTTAACGTGAGATATAGCGATTTAAAACAAGTTTAACCTCAGATATGGCGATTTAAAACAAGTTTAGCGTGAGAAATAGCGATTTAAAACAAGTTTAGCGTAATAAATAGCGATTTAAAACAAGTTTAACATGGAATATAGCGATTTAAAACAAGTTTAACGTGAGATATGGCGATTTAAAACAAGTTAAAGGTGAGATATAGCGATTTAAAACAATTTTAACGTGAGATATGGCAATTTAAAACGAGTTTAAGGTGATAAATAGCGATTTAAAACAAGTTTAACGTGAGATATGGTGATTTAAAACAAGTTTAACGTGAGATATGGCGATTTAAAACAAGTTTAACCTCAGATATGGTGATTTAAAACAAGTTTAACGTGAGATATGGTGATATAAAACAAGTTTAATCTCATATATGGCGATTTAAAACAAGTTTAACATGAGATATGGCGATTTAAAACAAGTTTAACCTCAGATATGGTGATTTAAAACAAGTTTAACCTCAGATATGGCGATTTAAAACATGTTCAACGTGAGATATAGCGATTTAAAACAAGCTTTAAGTGAGATATGGCGATTTTAAACAAGTTTAACGTGAGATATAGTGATTTAAAACAAGTTTAACATGGGATATAGCGATTTAAAACAAGTTTAACATGAGATATGGCGATTTAAAACAAGTTTAACGTGAGATATGGTGATTTAAATCAAGTTTAACTTGAAATATGGAGATTTAAAAAAAGTTTAACGTAATATGGCAATTTAAAACAAGTTCAACGTGAGAAATGGTGATTAAAAACAAGTTTAACGTAGGATACGGCGATTTAGAACAAGCCGAACGTGATATATTGCGATTTAAAACAAGTGTAACGTGATTTATGGCGATTTAGAAAAATTTTAGCCTGATATATGTCGATTTAAAACAAGTGTAACGTAATATATGGCGATTTAAAACAAGTTTAACATGAGATACGGCGATTTAAAACAAGTTTAACGTGAGATTTAAAACAAGTTTCACGTGAGATTTAAAACAAGTTTCACGTGAGATTTAAAACAAGTTTCACGTGAGATTTAAAAAAAGTTTAACGTGAGATTTAAAACAAGTTTCACGTGAGATATAAAACAAGTTTAACGTGAGATTTAAAACAAGTTTAACGTGAGATTTAAAACAAGTTTCACGTGAGATTTAAAACAAGTTTAACGCGAGATTTAAAACTAGTTTAACGTGAGATTTGAAACAAGTTTCACGTGAGATTTAAAACAAGTTTCACGTGAGATTTAAAACAAGTTTCACGTGAGATTTAAAACAAGTATCACGTGAGATTTAAAACAAGTTTAACGTGAGATTTAAAACAAGTTTAACGTGAGATTTAAAACAAGTTTAACGTGAGATTTAAAACAAGTTTCACGTGAGATTTAAAACAAGTTTAACGTGAGATTTAAAACAAGTTTAACGTGAGATTTAAAACAAGTTTCACGTGAGATTTAAAACAAGTTTCACGTGAGATTTAAAACAAGTTTCAGGTGAGATTTAAAACAAGTTTAACGTGAGATTTAAGACAAGTTTAACGTGAGATTTAAAACAAGTTTCACGTGAGATTAAAAACAAGTTTAACGTGAGATTTAAAACAAGTATAACGCTTCTGCAAACATGACTTTGAATAAAATCTGTTTTGCAAGTCTTTAAACAATCCTTCATTGTGATTATTCAAAAAAAAAACTAAAAAAATTGCGTTTTCTGTCTGTCTGTTTGTTTGTTTGTGGCTTGTAATTGCATAAAACGGATAAACAGATCTAGGGCCCAAGATTTTATGCATGACCTCGCTACGTGAGATTTAAAACAAGTTTAACGTGAGATTTAAAACAAGTTTAACGTGAGATTTAAAACAAGTTTAACGTGAGATTTAAAACAAGTTTAACGCTTCTGCAAAACATGACTTTGAATAAAATCTGTTTTGCAAGTCTTTCAACAATCCTTTATTGTGATTATTCATAAAAAAAACAAGTACAATTGCGTTGTCTGTCTGTCTGTTTGTTTGTTTGTGGCTTGTAATTGCATAAAACGGATAAACAGATCTAGGGCCCAAGATTTTATGCATGACCTCGCAAAATTCCAAATTTAGGAATATCAGTGTTAAAGGGACTGCTAAGGAAAAATTAAAGGGGGTATAGGATGAAACCTAAGAATCTCAGGAGTAGAACGATCTACCTATAAGTCATCCCTCTGATGTTTCTGTCTCGAGAAATTGATATAAAACTGTGTCAAATGTATACGAAAATTCATATTAATGCAAGTTTGTATAAAAGTTGTAGTATTAAACAGATCATATTCAACAAATACGCAACCAGTCTTAAAGCCTCAGAATCTCCTTAGCTTAGGAATATCAGTGCTAGGTATCCCTTCAAAATAAATTATTTTTCCATAAAGGAATTGAGTCTCAAGCTCTGATTTTCTAAATCTTATATCTTTGCAAACCAAAAGCGCAACCCTTACACTTTTCAAACAATAAATTCTATTCGATCAAATAATCAAAGTTTGAAATTTCAAAGCTTTCCTTTCGTGTCGAATTTATAATGTACGAAGAAAAAATGAAATAATATAATACAATCAGAAAGAGAGGCGCGAAGCGCCACGAAAGCCTTTAATTTCTTAAGATGCTTTATACCTGAATTTGATTAACAAGTACATGATCAATTGTTTAAGTGGACTAAGAAATCCCGGCTGCATGTAAACACCTATTTTCTCCGGAGTAGAGAAAAATACCTAAAAGCATGTTTATTTGATACAAAAATGATGATAATCAATGGGCGCAACTAGGGGGGGGGGGCGCTATCCCTTTTTTTATCAGCAACCACTAAAAATTGCTAAAACGTAAATTTACCAGGCAAAAAAAGAGTTTATAAAACAGTGTTAGAAAATAGAAAGACGACCTTGAATAGAAAGTACATTTAAATATAGTTTTCATCTATATAGTAAAGCTCTTTGCTCATATATTTATATATTTGTACCTATATAAAATATATGTTAGCTATAGCTAATGCTGGACATTTCTTAGGGAACGCATGGGTACCCTAGGGGTAGCATAGGCTAAAAAAATCGAATATTTTTTTCTTCAAAAATCTAATTTTTTTATTCAAGTTTTTTATTTAACGGGCAACGCCGTGCATTTTAGCTAGTATAAAAATAAAGCTTTTAGCAAACTATGTAGTCTGACAAATTCTGTTCATAACTTTTAAACAGAAATTGTTGAGGGTGATCATTTTTGAATAGGCGACATTTTTAAAACAGTTCTACTTTTAATTCTTTTCTCAACCCTTGGAACTCTTTTTTGAGAAACTCAATTTGACACTTTTGAATGAAGGAAATGGAAACTTTTTAAGGAAAAAACGGATTTAATTTACAAGTTCAATTTTTTTAAATCAATTTGAATATGTTCCTTTTCTTCAGAGCATTTTCTTTAAATTAGGAAAATTATGGTTTACCTTGGAAACTAAATATATCAAACCAATCCCACAAATGGTTAAAATATACATTTTTGTCTGAAAATAAATTTGTGAAACTTGTTTTTTAATTAATCATAATAGAATTTTTTTTTTTTTGAATAAAACCTTTAAAAAGTTGAATATTTATTTTAGAATTTATTTTGAATTTTCTGTTATTTAAGCTCCGAATATTCAAACTCCGAATATTCACCCTCCATGGATTGCACATGTGTTCGTGAATAAATATTCTCAGTTATAGATTTTGTACAAACTGTGAAAGAATAGAAGTATTCTCAGATAGAATAATCTTAACAAGGGAAGGGCAAATTTACTCTTTTTAAAATTTTAATTTTTTATGGAAATTTGTTTTATATACATTTTATATCAGGTTTACAGAGGATACATAGAAATTTCACTAGATGGCTCGCACCTCTGCCCTTTCAGTAAAAGTAAATTCATCCTATAAAGTATAAATTCAGACCGCGTCAAACTTGTTGCACTGGCTAGTCCTGTCCTTAGAGCTAGGTACAGTACAAACTGAGAGCGGAAAGGTTGACCCAGCTCGGAAATTCAAGTGTATCACGGCTGCCCGTGATAGGGATCATTCATTTGGCATACCGTCCAGTTTTGCTTTTCATATTCTGTATTTGTACTGTACAGCTAGTTTCAGGGGTCAGCAATTTAGTTTCAGGGGTTAGCAATTTAGTTTCAGGGGTCAGCAATTTAGTTTCAGGGGTCAGCAATTTTCGAAATGTTTTGAATTTCTAATTTTTAAGCTCGAGTAAGTCATCCAAAAACTAGAGAAGCTGCAAAGTAACAAAGTCGTACAAGTAACTTTTTCAGTATTTCGACTCTGAGCCCCTCCCGACACTCCAACTTTTTATCGAAGTCATGAAAAGGACGTTAAAGGAGGTTAAAGGACGTCAATGGAAGCTAAAGGACGTTAAAGGACGTTAATGGACGCTACAGGACATTAAAGGACTATAAAGGACGTTAAAGGACACGTTTCTTAAAAAACATTTTTTACACTTCTCCTCTCTTGGAAATTGTCATATTAGGAAATTTTCCTACCCCAAATTTTTCCTGCCCACAGTTTTTCCGAAACTAACCTGTCACCCTGTAGAGTTTTCTAGAAAATATTAATTTCTAGAAAGAGACCAATGCCCAGCCCTAATACAGATTACTTTATCTTATCTCCAATTTTATAATCAAAGTTCAGGTGTGTAAACTTTATTTATTTATCAAATTTTGAGAAAAGTAAAGATAATTAAAAATCTTTTTCAGAAAATACAGACATTTTAAACAAGCAGAACGTTTTTGCTGTGTTTTACTGTTATATTTCAAATTGTGCATACATTTATAAAAATATCATTTTTATTGGATTTACATTTTTTCAAAAAAAATTAACAAAAATTTACACCCCTGATCCTTTTCCCTTGTAGTAGAGACATTTAAATACTCTATTTAGAGCTTTTTTTCAATTTTAATATTTATCATTAAGAATTAATTTCAACCCAAAAGTACAACAATCTTTTGTATCAATAATTACACGCTCATATGTGTTATCCAAATGTTTTTTATTAGAAAATAGCATTCTCATTTCTCATTTGCCACTGAATTGCAGAACCTTGCAGCGTTTTAAACAGGATTATAATGAGTGAGAATTGGAAATTGAAAACCCAGCTTTGCCTGAAATCTTAACTTTCTCTATAGATTAACCTACTCAAGTTAGAACTTTAAAATACTTAAAAGTTTATAAGCTAAGAACATTCCCATGGTTCTACCGAGTTCCCTAACCTAAATTTGAGACAAAATTGGTTCATGAGTTGAGATCGGACATACACACACCCTTACAGACAGATTAACACTTTATTTAGACGCATCTTGCTCCAGTTAAACCATTAAAGCAATCCTTGTTTGAATACAAAGAGCATTCAGATGTTTTGTACGTGCCATTTGATTGTTTAAAAATCAATAAACAATATGAAAAATTACGAAGAGGTTTTTTACATATAGAATCCAGCTAATTTAAAAAACTTATCAATACAAGTCCAGATTAAACAGCAGTTGTTACATATAGAATCCAGCTAATCTAAAAGGCTTATCAATACAAGTCTAGATTAAACTGCAGTTTTTACATATAGAATCCAGCTAATCTAAAAAACTTATCAATACAAGTCCAGATTAAACAGCAGTTTTTACATATAGAATCCAGCTAATTTAAAAAACTTATCAATACAAGTCCAGATTAAACAGCAGTTTTTACATATAGAATCCAGATAATCTAAAAAACTTATCAATACAAGTCTAGATCAAACAGCAGTTTTTTACAAAGAAATAATATCATTTACTGTAACAAAAAAGGAAATTCGGAAATTAGTAATAAACCCTTCACCAAAAAGTACCTTCACGCTTTCTGCATTTTTAAAATATCTTTAGTCGTATTTTGAGATCTTCGTCGAAATCCGTTAAAAGTTGCGTAATTGACGAAAAATAATTGAATATTTAAAATGCATAGCTTAACAATAAAGTACAAAAGAGCAAGTACGCCAAATCTACTATTAATGGGTAAAAATTGGGTTGTAAAGTAAGGATATCACAGGATCTCTAGTTTTCCGAAGAGAGCAAAGTTTTTGAGAAAGAACAAAACTTTTCGTGAAAGATGATGTTGTTCAGAAAAAGGGAAAAACAATTGCTCTATTTTAAGCAAACGAACAAATCGAAAAATTAACGATTTAAAATCGTTTGAACGAATTTGAATTACGATCGTTTTTTAAATGTTGTAAAATAAAAATAAAATTTAAGAATTATCATCAAGGTGTTTAGTTTATCGCTTTATACTATTGATATATGGAAGATAAATTAGAATATTTCGTTAAGATAAGAACACGTAGTTAGCTGATACCAGGATAACTTACAGGTTAAAAAAATATATTCCAAAGGGACTGTACGCCATTTTTAAATAAGGCCTATGCTTGGAGAAGAGCCAATAAGGTGTGATAGAGTTTAATGCTCATTTTTACTTCTACTTTATATTTTTCCCCAAGTCCAAGTTATCCTAAAAATCCAGGAATAGCTAGTATATTTAGTTGCATATTGGAGACTCTAAACTGCTCTGTTTGGTTTTTAAAAGCTTTTCAAAAAAAATAATACCATGGTTAAAAACACGTATTGAAATTGGTTAGCCATGCAATTTTAAAGAAATCGAATTCGCTCTCTACATTCAATTGAATCAATTATTAGTTTACAGACACTTTTCTGGCGTAAAAGAAAAGGTCAAAATAAATTGGGTAACATGCTGAAGATTGTTAGAGGTTCCAAACAATCAGTTATATTAAACATTATCTAAAATATCTCAGGTAAAAATGTTCCAATTCCCAGAGCCTGAAATATAAGCGAGTGTCTTTAAATAAAAACTAGAATTTCCTTTTCTTGGGGTCTAAATATTTTTGTGTAGAATTTGACTTAGAAAATTAGAAACCAAATATGGGAATAAAACGAATCCAAATGGAATAGTATAAGTTCGTAACAAAAATATTAGTAGCTAAAAAATTGCCTTTTTCATGACGTTACCCTGTTTAAAGTTACTACGCTTTTAGGGCGCTTCGCGCCCATCTTCTATCTTAACTTTTAATTGTGGCTTTATCTGTGAGCATCTTCTCTTTGTACAGTATAAAACAAAGACAAACAAAGTTTGCGGATTTCATAATATTTGTTCGCGTATTTTCAAAATAAAAAAAGATTTAAAACACATTTTTTTTTTTTTTTGATCATTCATAAACCTTTCCTGGGGTCACGTTAGGTCCCACACAAAATTTGGACCCGATCGGTTCAGCCGTTTTGACGTTTATTGTACACAAACAAACAGACAGACAAGCTAAAATATATAAAAGGACTCAGTTGGTGCTTGAACAGTGAACAGTGAACACCCCTGAGCTAAGAGGAGAAGGTTTGCACTTCAAAATTGGTTCTTCAATCCTTGTCATGATGATAACCTAACC
The DNA here is from genome assembly GCF_000591075.1 of Eurytemora carolleeae. Classification (NCBI taxonomy): domain Eukaryota; kingdom Metazoa; phylum Arthropoda; class Copepoda; order Calanoida; family Temoridae; genus Eurytemora; species Eurytemora carolleeae. The sequence continues at coordinate 175,486 of NW_019396277.1, read as the reverse complement.
AATAACCATGGAATAGTACGCAGGAGATTAGAGAGTTTTGCGGGGGAGAGGAGGGAGAGTGGCCACCATGAGCCCCGCTGCATGCAGTTTCCAAACCACAAAATTAGCATAATGAAATCCAAGCAGGGGCGTAAGGTTTGGGGGGCCTGGAACCCTGTGTACCCCCTAGACATGCCCCCCCCTGAGCATCTCCTGGCCCTTAGACTTAAAATTTTAATCATACATATATAATTATATCTTTGTTTCTTATCAACTGACAGTTTGTCTATGTTTAAATAATTTCTCAAATTCTTTTAATCGACATTAATCTTGTTTAATACATTTTTTAATGGGGTTGAACAACGACTGTTAAGGGGTGAACCAAAAAAATCGGCGCTCTTTCGCGCCCTGAAGATTTAACTCATAGATTTCAAAACAGAAAAAGAACATCTTCATAAAACTTCATAAAGTTTACAGATCCCTTTATCAGACATTGAAAGATAGAAGTTGATAAAAATACATAAATGAAATAGATAAAATAGATATATTTAGTGATGTTAACGCTTGCCCTGATCCTGCTCTGTGCAGGACTTTCTTCTTCAAGAAATTTAATAAAAGGTAAATTCTTCATTACAAAAGTTTGTTTTTTTCAAGTTTTATAATTTTGTAAATCACTACACAAATATGTATTATATATATTATGTTATTATATAAGTATCCAAGGAAAAACATTAAATAAAAATTTACAAATTCGACGGGCAACCGTAAGATTTTGTTCGTTGATTTTCAAATCAAAATTCAGATTAAATTATCCCAGAAAATGAATAGTTTATGACACAACATTTCTAGATATTTATTTATATTATAGATTACGTACTTTGATTGTAGAGGGTGTCCCACGAAACATTACATTTGGTCAATAGTTCAAAATGTCTTCTTCCATAATTTGTTAAGATGAATGATACCAAAGAGAATAATAAAAATATTATATAGCTATCATCTCTGTTTGTCTGGTTGTTTGTCCGATCATAAATCACTAACCCCTGCTGGACCGATTTCTTTCCAAATTTTATTGAGAAACTCAGGAGACCCAAAGGAATGTTCGTAGCTTGGTTTTGAAATTCTAAGTTGAGTGGGTCGATTTTAATAGCGAAATTTTAGTTTCCCGGTAAAATCGTTCAAGCTAGTTTGATAATAAAATTTATTTCAAAGTAAAATATTTTTGATTTAAACATCTTTTTTAAACTGTAAAAGTCTTTAACATCTAATACAGTTTATGGAAGAAGACATTCATAATTATTCACCAACTGCCATGTTTCCTGGGACACCCACTGTCCTGTCTATTGTAGATTCCGGTCGGGAATATGAGTGGGAAATGGCTGAAGTTGATTCAAATCAAATCAGGTAAAAAATATTCTTCCATGATAATCCCAAGTATTAAATTCAATTGTGCAATGTGTCTCATAGTATGAAGCAATCATTTCGTTGTCTAACAAACTGTGAAGAAGTAAGAATCGTTTGAAATTAAAATTAAATTTCTATTTGATAGGGAATATTTGATAGAACTAAGTAAAGAACCTCACATGGCGGGGCTGGAAAGAGACAAGGTAAAAATATTAAACAATTTTTTAATTTATCGTTATGTTAGGCTGAATTGTTCTTAACTGAATTTAGAACAGTGTTTAAACAATTAATTCGAGTGTAAAATCTTAATGTTAAAACATCTTTATTAAAAAAAAACCTTTATTCTGATAAAAAATAATCTTTTGAAATTTAGTACAAAAGTTTAAATTACATTGTTATTAAGTGATTCAAATATTTTACTTTATATTTTATATTTTATCTCTATTTGCTTGCGCGAATATAAAGCTTTTAAAATGAATTTAATTCAAACGCAAGTTTCCTTAAAATCATTTTTTAAAAGTTTAAAAATATTTTTAAAAAAAAAGCTTACACAGTGAGACCCAAACAGCTGTGGAATAGGAAAACGACATTAGCATTTGATGTTGTTCACGGGCAGCCTTTGTATATTTGAATTTCCGAGCCGGGTAAACCTTTCCGGTCCCAGTTTGTACTGTATCACATGGACTCGCCTGGACATTGGCTAAATAAAACAGACACTCATAAGACTAGTCGATGCAAAAAGGTTGACGCGGTCAGACTATAGGTTGAATTTCTATTTCAAATCAAAACGTCTTACAGTCGTCTTCCTATTCCACATTTATCCTCTAATTCAATTTTACCCCTAGGAGTTGGCAGAATGGATGGCTGAAACCTGGAGATCTGCTGGAATAGATTCTGTATCAATTGAGAACTATAAAATCCTTCTCGATTATCCAAATTCTACAGATCCCAACCTTATCAGGAGTTTTATCAAATTACTAGCTGAAGTGCCCGGCGTTGTCCGTGGAATTTTGGAAAAAAATTGAATTATGAAAACAAATATTTTTATTTTTTTAGCCTATGCTATCCCCGGGGTACTCAAAAATTCAACCGTTTGGCCAGCTATAGCTAACACAAATATTTGAGCGAAGAGCTTTGTTATAAATTAAAACTTTTAGAAAAAAATTATGAACATTTTGTTAGAAATTATGATCATTCTGTTAGAAATTATGAACATTTTGTTAGAAGTTATGAACATTTTGTTAGAAATTATGAACAATTTGTTAGAAATTATGAACATTTTGTTAGAAATTATAAACAGATTGCATGAAATATCCAACATAATTAAAAAAATCCCTCACATTCTGTTAATTCAAAAAGTTCGTAGGTTTGTAAAGCTTTCGGAAATTGTTCGATATTGTGGGTTTCTTCTAACACTGCAGAAATTGGGCAGAATTTCTTTTTTAATACTTTGGCCTCCGACATTTATATAGTTTTGCCTCCAAAATGTAATTATTTTTTGCCTCCGACATTTAATAATTTTTGCCTCCAAAATTAATTGAATTTTGCCCCCGAAATTTAATCCCTTTTGGCTCCAAAATTTATTCGTTTTTTACTCCAAAACTAAATTATATTGCCTCCAAAACTTACTAATTTTTGCCTCCAAACTGTAATAATTTTTGCCTCCAAAACTCACTAATTATTATCCTTCAAAATTTTGTCAATTTCCCTCCAAAATTTAGAAAACTTCCATGGCAAGGAGAAATCTACGGTTAAAAAATATTTTTTGATAAAATACTAATGAAGGATTTACAACTCGAAAAATGAGGAAGTGTTCAGAAGTCATTTTAAAGAGGAAGGAGTAGATCATCCTAATTTTGTTCATGCATTTAATGCTTACTCAAAGTAAGATTTTTTTTATACTTTTGTTACTGCAATATCTTTAACATAAACGTTACAGCACGTTTGTTGTTTCGTAGTTTTTGGATCGCTTTTGGATCGTTTATGGATCGTTTATGCGTTTTTTAATATGTCTTCTGCCAGCGTCAAATTCGACATACTACAGGAAACTCAAAAACCTTTTTGTTACCTCTCCTTTCAACACGTATTTTGAAAGTACCCCCTGTAAAGGGACCGTACCCCTTGGAAAGGGACCGTACAAGCGTACAAGCGTGATTTCAAGTAACCCTCCGATCATATATATATTGTACACGGGCAGCTGTAGTACATTTGAATTTCTAAGCTGGGTCAACCTTTCCGGTCCCAGTTTGTACTGTATTGCCCGGACATTGGGTAAATAAAGCAGACACTCAATAGGACTAGCCGGTGAAACACGGTTGACGCGGTCAGGTATTAGGTGCGTGTTGTATACATTTACATTAATTAGAAATCATTCTAGGATTAAAATACTTATGCTTTATATTCATGGCTGCCAGTATCTCTAGAATGTATCCTTAACAGTATAACTTTAATCTATTAAAGGGACTGTAAGCGTAATTCCAAGTGACCCTCCATGCAAAGATGACAATGCCCGATTTAAAGCGTTTGCCTTTAGAGCTTTTGCTGATAAAGTATGAATTATATATATCAAAAGAATCAGTTTTGTTAATTAATATATATCAACTGGCCTAAATTCACCTCAATGTACAATACATCCTAGTGATGATTAACAAAACTGATTCTTTGGTTAGACATTGCATGATTTTCTTTATTTAAACTCTTTATTTTCATTTGTGGTTTCTCTGCAAATATCACTTGCGAATTTTTTGCAAAAAACAAAAATCGGAAAAGTTCACAAAACCACTTTTTAAGTCGTTATCTTTTACAATTTTGATCAGATTTAGGTTTCAAGGGTAGGGTTGTAAATCAGGCATTGATATCTCTGCCAGTAGGGCCACTTGACATTATACTTACTTACCCTTTAAGAAATGGTTGCGGATTGGTGGAGCAGTAACAATAAATAAAAACACATATTTATCTATTTTTAAGATAGAAAAATGATGATATTGTCATCCTTGATAAGTTATTCTTCAGACGAAGGTTCAGGAAATGTTTTATTTTTTTTTTTAAATGTAAGCATTGTTTTCTTCAGAAGCGGAACAGTGTCTGGTTTACCCTTGTATGTAAACTATGGAAGTGTTGATGATTTTCAACTTCTGAAAAATAATGGAACTGAGTTTAAAGGGAAAGTGTGTATCGCTAGATATGGAAAAGTTTTCAGGTATTTTTTATTCAATTAAATCGTGAATATATTTTATATTTATATTTATTATATATAGTTTAAAAAATGTCCAAAATGTTCAATAGTCTAGAGAAATAAACAAAAGAAGACGAAAAAATCTTTGAAAAAAAGCGCAAAGGAATTGAGTGTCGGATACAAATGTGATTTTCTAATCCCTATATCTTTGCCACCCAATGTCGGAGACCTTTGATATTTCAGATTATGAATTCTGTTAGATCAAATAATCTAAGTTTGAAATAACAAAGGTTTACATCATCAGGTTGCAACGATATAAGAATTAGAAGATTTGAATTTGTGTCAAAGACTCAATCCTTCAGGATTTATCATACATGTATGTAAAAGGTAATGAAAAATTTACTTGACAGAAATATATTTGTATATTTTTGGAAGAACTTTTCCTCTTTTCACTCCTGTATGCCAAGTCCATTAGCGCCTGATCCAATCAGGATTCAGTCATGTGTTTGTTGTCAATTATGAACCAATAGAAATAGAATGGCGGTAACATCTATCTTTCTATCTATCTCATTATCCAATTAGAGTTATGAATCCTTCAATCGGCGCTACCAGTAAATGGAAATATTTACTTCAACTGAAACTATAGCGTTTTGATACTATTTACCTGGAAAATTTAACTTCTCCTAAAAATCAGATGTTTCACCTAAATCAGAGTTTTTTTTTAAATAAATTGATAAGGGTTTGAAAAAACAAGAATATAATAATATCAAAAACAACTTGATCAAAAAATTAAAATTTGATCGTAGAAGTTAATGGTACGCGTCAGTTTTAAATGTTATTTACCAATTTAGCTGTTATTTTCAACTTACCTTTTCAACTTTTTCTATCTTTTTTTCCTCCTTTTTTCTCGCTCTTTTCCCTCCAATTTGATATTTGATTTGGGAATTGGGGTTTATCAATATGCAAATATAAATATATGCGTTTGCGAAGTATTCATAAAGATATGTGTTTTTTTTCGCAGAGGAAATATAGCTGATAACGCTGCAACCTTCGGATGCTCTGCTGCTGTTATATTTTCTGATCCTCAACAAGTGGCTGCTGAGGGGACAGATGAAGAACATGTAAGAAAACAGGGTGATCCAGGAAAAAACAGGGATTAGTGTTTTTTAAGCCCCAAGAGTTTTAGAAATGACTTGAAAAAGTGATTTATAGTATGAAGGGGCCGGTTATGTAAGATTTTGGTTATTGGAGTTATTGTCGAAAATTTTACCTACAAATAGAAGGATCAGACGACAAATAGAAGGATCAGACGACAAATAGAAGGATCAGACGACAAATAAAAGGATCAGACGACAAATAAAAGGATCAGACGACAATTAGAAGTATAAGACGACAAATAAAAGGATCAGACGACAAATAGAAGGATCATACGACAAATAGAAGGATCAGACGACAAATAAAAGGATCAGACGACAAATAAAAGGATCAGACGACAAATAGAGGGATCAGACGACAAATAGAAGGATCAGACGACAAATAGAAGGATCAGACGACAAATAGAAATATCAGACGACAAATAGAAGGATCAGAAAACAAATAAAAGGATCAAATGACAAATAGAATGATCAGACGACAAATAAAAGGATCAGACGACAAATAAAAGGATCAGACGGAAAATAAAAAGATCAGACGACGAATAAAAGGATCAGACGACAAATAGAAGGATCATACGACAAATAGAAATATCAGACGACAAATAGAAGGATCAGAAAACAAATAAAAGGATCAAACGACAAATAGAAGGATCAGACGACAAATAAAAGGATCAGACGACAAATAAAAGGATCAGACGACAAATAGAAGGATCAGACGACAAATAGAAGGATCAGACGACAAATAAAAGGATCGAACGACAAAAAATTAATTAAACTACCCCTTAATAAATTAGAAACTGTACACTATAAGGGAACAATTTCAAGTCTTTTTTAACGAATAAATGGGCTCAGAAACCCGAATCCCAGTTTGTTGGTCAAGTTGTAGTATTATGAAAATAACAAACATTTTAAACATCAGGTTGCAAACATTTAGAGGTTAGGAAATTAGAGTTTTTGTCGAGTAACACTTTTCCAACTGATTTAAAGATATTTCCATTTTTCATTAAATTGCTGATTTCAAAAGATTATCTTACAAATACTCCAATGATCCTATAAATACCTGGATTAGATTTTAACTTATTTTTTAAATATTCTTTTGACATTCACAATCAAATTATATTTTAAGGTTTATCCCAACGACTTCTGGATTCCAGGTATAAATATTTTAGTTTAAAAATAAAGTCAATTCTGAAGAGTTTGATTTGTTTAATTCTAAATCCTTATGCAAGGGACCGTCAATAAAATTAGAGTAACAGAGAAAAAGATCTTTTTTAAATTAAAAGTGTTAAATAGAACAAAAACATTTTTATCGTTCACATNGTTGTTTATGGATATTATTATATAAAAATGGTGTAAAGAGATATCCAATTAGAAAATTAATTTTCACCCTGCTTTGATGAGTTAAAAGAAACAGTGTTGTTAACTGTTAATTTTTGGCTGTATCTGTAAATTGGCTTAGATTTTTTGAGGGTGTTTTAATTCCACAGGCAAAGAAAAGAAAAAGATCCAGTAAAAATAATAAAAGGCTGAATAGATTTTCTACAGTCTTGAAAGGCTTATCCTTTTTGTTGGTAACCCTGTATCAAATTAATCTTAAAGCGAGTGTCTAGTTTTATATGTTAGTTTAGCTGAGAATGCAGTATTGTAGAGAAATATTTCAGAAATCATACGAGACCTATGAGATGTTTGTACAGTGTATAATTATTCAGAAAAAGGGAAAATTCAATTATTAAAATCCTTCTGGATTGTCCAACACGCCAGGCAGGTGTGCAGGGCCGGCCTAACGGCGCAGTAGGCGTGCTGCGCCAGTCAGGCGTACCGTACCCAGAATTGTATTCTCAACTACCATGTCTAGTCAGACACTCCCTTTAATAATATTGTGTTATCAGGAGTTCCTTCCTCGGATCCCAGTCCAGCCAATAGGATATAATGATGCTGAGCAGATACTTGCTCGTCTAGGAGGAGATGTAGCTCCGGCAGATTGGCAGGTCCCACACATCACGTTATATTCTGTCTGTACCAGTAGCAATTAGAAATTAACTTATTCAGCGAAATGAGTCTGCGTACACTGCACAATTCCTGTGTTTCACTGATGTTTCCAATTATAATTCGAATTTAAAAGTCGTCTTGATATTCAACCGTTTCAGTCTCACTGTACTTTCAGTCATATTTGAATCTTTAATTCAAGATCTTAATATAAGATATGAAATACTTAAATGTCAGTATAATAGCCCAAAGTTGTTTAATATTGTAAATAGCAAATACAAAAAATCTGTATTCAATGGGTAAACATATAGGTTACAAAGTTAAAGCTTTAACCAATTTCGACCAATTTTAACCAATTTCAAGCTACCCTCATGTACGGAGTGCCATATCCGATTCATAATAATAAACCGTTGTTTGATCAAGGATTAATGAGATATTCGAGCTGAAAATAATGTTTTTTTTCAATTATTGTTGATTCATTATCGGACTTGCGGATTCATGCTTGATAACAATGAACTAAATTGTAAGAATTTAATACTTGTCAAGGCAAAAATATTTTTGATATCTTCTACATTGTTACTTGGATAGATTAATTAAAATAACAGATATATGACACGAGATGTCGTCTTTTCAAGATAAAACTCGTTCACAATAACCAGCTGAGACACAAGCCCAGGGCCAGAGGAGTCTAGCGCAGTCGGCGTAGACAGGCTCTCTCTGTCTTGTAATTCTGTAAATCTTGTTATCTGTTCTTTTAATTAATCTATTGTTACTAGGATAAAGATGTGAAGCATTCTTGAATGTTTGAATTTTTTGTCACTGGTTCGATTACTTATATTTTGAAGAATTCAAAATTTTCTTATGATACGTAACTCTGCTTTAAAGGGAGTGACCGGCAATGTATGGTAGTTGAACTGAGAATGTAGTATTGTAGCGAAACTTTTTAGGATTCATTTGGGACAAATTAAACGTTTTAATGATGTAATAATACGGAGTTTGAGTGCAAAATTGACGTTTAAAATCATCCATTTTGGTGGTTACGTCTTGAGAATCGACTTTTTTAAATATTAAATGACGACGACAAAAAATGTTACAAAAAAATTCTAAAACAAATTAGTTGCTTAGGGATAGGTTGAGAAAATAAAATTTGACTCTTATTATCGAAAATATATAATCTTATTCAGTTATTAGTGCCTTATTGTTGACAAAACGTTTCTGTAGATTTCCAGGAATTTTTATTGAAAAGACGACATTTATAGAATTTAAATAAGACTACGAACAAATTCGTAAAGAATAAGAAATTCATTTTAATGATGAAAAAGAATTTACTGATTCTAATATTAATTTATTGAGAAAATATCAATGGAGAAATTTGTTCCTAAACATTTGATTAGTTTACTGTAACATTTTTTTCTTTTTTGTCGTCGTTATATAATAATTTTTTAAAAATCGATCCTCAAAACGTAACCACCCAAATGGATGATTTTGAAAGTCGAATTTGAGCTCAAACTCAGTATTTATGCATCTTTAGAACGATTTATATGTCTGAAATGAATCCTTTAAAATTTCTCCATGCAATACTACATTCTCAGTTCTACTACCATACATTGTCGGTCACTCCCTTTAAGAACAATTTTTTTACAGTTCAAACCTGAAAACTGTGAAATAAGATAACGACTTTTAGACTCAAGTTATGATTTGAAATATTCCGTTAAACACAGTAATTATGCAGTTTGTACATGCTGTCATTTCACTTCAAAACGCGATTTTTAAACTTCTTTTAGTAAAAGTATTTGCTTTGTAACAACATCAAATAAACTTAAATATTGCTTAAATGTCGTCTTTCTATTCCACAGTTTACTGGTTCTCACTGTAAATTGTGAGAATCATGGTTGAAATATATTAAGAACATAAACCGCTCTACTTTGCCTTCCAAACTTGACAGAGAATTGTTTTGAAGTTCGTTGTTAAATATTTTATGTTTTTTACTTTAAAAGTGTTTCACAATAATGTGAATTATTTATTGCATTGCAAAATTGTAATATCGATCAGTTTGCTTTTTGTACATTTTACCAAATTTTGAATAATTTCGTTATGAAAAAAGTTTCGGTTTACACTTTTGGTCAGTGTAAAATAAGCAAGCTTATCAAGAATGTAATTTTGATATAGGATCATCTTTGGTTTCTTGTAGAGTCTCATTAAACTATGCTTATCAGTACAATGTACAGACAAGTACTGTCCCAACTGAGTTCTGTACATTGTGTACAATGTCCCTAAAAAATATCATTTCTGCTAAAGATGAATTTGAAACTTACTTAGGGCCAGATTCCAGGTCTGACCTACAGAATCGGGGGAGACTTCAATGCCGAAAACCTAGGGTCGAAGGTAAAACAAACAAAAAACCAATTTAATATTTTTTCAACTTTATTTGATTAGCTGGAGGTGAGTGTTCACAATGCTCTGGAGGAAAAGGATTCTGCTAATGTGGTTGGAGTTGTTTATGGAGCAGAGGAACCAGACAGGTAAACCTGGAGCTAGGAGCTGTTTATGGAGCAGAGGAACCAAACAGGTAAACCTGGAGCTAGGAGTTGTTTATGGAGCAGAGGAACCAGACAGGTAAACCTGGAGCAAGGAGTTGTTTATGGAGCAGAGGAACCAGATGGGTAAACCTGGAGCTAGGTGTTGTTTATGGAGCAGAGGAACCAGACAGGCAAACCTGGATCTAGGAGTTGTTTATGGAGCAGAGGAACCTGCATGGACAGGTAAACCTGGAGCTAGGAGTTGTTTATGGAGTAGAGGAACCAGACAGGTAAACCTGGAGCAAGAAGTTGTTTATGGAGCAGAGGAACCAGCCAGGTAAACCTGGAGCTAGGACTTGTTTATGGAGCAGAGGAACCAGTAAACCCGGAGCTAGGAGTAGATTATGGAGCAGAGGAACCATTAAACCTGGAGCTAGGAGTAGATTATGGAGCAGAGGAACCATACAGGTAAACCTGGAGCTATGAGTTGTTCATGGAGCAGAGGAACCAGACAGGTAAACCTGGAGCTAGGAGTTGTTTATGGAGCAGAGGTACCAGACAGGTAAACCTGGAGCTAGGAGTAGATTATGGAGCAGAGGAACCAATAAACCTGGAGCTAGGAATAGATTATGGAGCATGAACACGTGAAGATAAATCCAGATGATTAAAAATATTAAAATATATTAAGATATGTGATGCTGGGGAATCATAGGGATGCCTGGGGGTTCGGAGCACTAGATCCCAGCTCAGGAACAGCTCAGCTCATGGAGGTGTTTTTTATATATTTAAAACATACAGTGTGTTTCAATAAATATTGGATTTGAGTGACGACTTTGATATCGTCTTTGTTCAGATTATCAGTGTACCTAATCTTAAACGACTTAATAATGTTACGTCTAATAGACCACAGTTAAACCCTAAATAAGCCATATATCGAAAGGATTCATCAAATGTCGTATTCTTTACTTTCTGATAATGAAATGTTGTAGATATTTAGATATTGAAAAATTGTCAAGACAACATTTGATAAATTCTTTTGATGTATGGCTCATTTAGGGTTTAACTGTACATTAGATGTATCTAAACGGAATTAAAAGAGATATAAAAACTGTTTTACTGCGAACTGAACAGAACATATGAAGAAGGGTAATTTTATGCGACATCACTGGTAAGACTTTGTGACCTCGTAGCTCCTCTAATTTTGATGTTACGCGCCAGTATGAGAAAATATACAAGATGTCAATCTTAAATTTGCAATAATCTTACGTTTAACGTGTGTGTATTATGTTAATTTATGCAAAATTGTGATAACTGTATACTTTGTTTGCATACAAGAATAACATTTTTTGGGACACCCTGTATTGACAACTTGATTAACAAAGTACACAGAGTGTACACTGTTGTACGGTTCACTGTTGTACAGAAGACGATTCAGCAGAATTTTAATATTTCAAAAGTGATCTGTTAGATCAAAATCAGTTTTAAATACAGGGTTACCCACAAAGGACGAGACTTCAGAGACGACTGTATCGAATTAATACTTTCTGTTTACTAATTAATACTTACGATTCCCTGCAACTGTAAATTTGGTTATTTGGCCAAATCTTTTAATAATTGCTATTGAAAGACTTTATTCAATACAGAAAACGTAATTTTACCTTGGGATCTTCATATTTCAAGAGTTTAGGGTCGTCTTTGCAGTCTCGCCCTTTGTGAGTAACCCTTTATAAAATCTCATCAGGTTGCAAAGATCTGGAGATAAGTAAGTATATATGAAATCCTTTGTATAGGTTGTCCGAGTAATTGGAGAAAAGTTGAAAACAGGTTGGAGACCGAAAAGAACACTCATGTTTCTCAGGTTATCTATATACATATATGAAGTTGTAATCTTTGTTTGTCTGTCTGGCTGTTTATTTGTCCGATCATAACTCAGGAAAATACTTTTACCAGTAGATTAAATCCATAGATTAATTAAAATAACAGATAGGACACTAGATGTCGCCTTTTCAAGATTTATGTGCGTTTCGTTCACAATAACCCTGAGGCAGAAGCCCAAAAGGAGATACGCGTAGTCGGCGTAGAATAAGACAGAGAGAGAGCTTGTTCTACGGCGACTATAGTTTCCTATCTGTTTTAAGTAATCTATGCTTGAATCTTATAAAGTGAAATAAGTGAGTATGTACGCTGCACTATTCCTGGGTTTTATGTTTTCATTAAACTCCTTAAAACCATGTATAACTTGTATAATGTATAATGTATGCTGTATACTACAGTTAAACCCCATTGAGCCATACATCGAAAGAATTTATCAAATGTCGTCTTGACAATTTTCAATGGGTTTTATACTTTTTCACGTAAATCTGAGTATTTGCGAAATAAATAAATAGCCATTAATATGCGGGAACAGAACAGTTTTAGAGGGCTTCATATAATCATTTAATTAAAAAACTCAATATCTGCAACATTCCGTTATCAGAAAACGACATTTGATGAATTATTTTGATGTATTTGATTATTTAGGATATGAACCCAGTTGTGTCTGGAAAATATGTTTTTCCTAATAGTTGGGTCATTAAAATTATCTTCAAAACAAATACACTTAAATAAATTGAAATGGTTTTTATATTATAAAATTAAATAATGAAAAAGATCTCGATATCACTTGATAAGCTCATGTTTAGCTGGGGAGCCGAGGAATACAGTTTAATAGGATCCAGGGAGTTTGTGGAAGAGTATCAGGTAAAATACAATGTCGTCTTCACTTGCGAAAGAATGTAAAATTCAATGTCGTCTTTCCTCTTAGAAATTCAGGTAAAATACAGCCAATCTCAGATTTGTGGATGCATAGCAAAAGTTTTTTATAATGTCTTATTAACCTATTTCAATTATTTTTTTAATTTCAATGACTATATGGAGCTATTTATTTCTGTCAATTCGCAAAACATGAAAATTTGTGCACATTTGCAGGTTACCAATGTAAATTTAATAATAAGAATTTTAATTAAATTGTTAAAAAGGAGAACTTACTATTTATTCAAAGTTTTTTGTGACGCTTAAATATCGTAGAAACAAACATTACGTCTAAAGTATTTAACATTGTTTAATAAAACTCAAAATATTTTCTTTCTCGTGCATTTCTTCAGTTCCTGAATCTAAAATAGAAGAAATCAATTCAAAAATATTTGGTTTCTTTTGTTTTTATGTTTAAAATTTTAACTTTTAATTAAAATGTTTCCCATGCATATTCAAATAGGGTTTTCCAAAAGTTTTGGGTCATCCTAAAAGTCTCATCCTTTTTGGGAAACCCTGCAGTTAAACAGGATCGAGGGAGGATTATTTATTCTTTAAACTTTTCCTTTTTTTGTTTAAATTTACTTTTTGAGAGCATATTCTAAAGATTGAATCAATTTAACAAAATTTGATGAATTCAACATTCTACTTCTAAAAGTGTATGCAAACTTGAAAATTTTGTCTGTTGAGATTGAGAAGGCCTTAATTCCATCTTAATTAAAAAATTTGTAAAAAGAAGTCAAGTATACCTGAACTGTGAAGGTCCAGTTTGTACACTCCTGGTGGTCACTTGAAGGTCAGAGTCGTCAGAAACAGATTTGATCAAATCAATATCCCTAGAATAGGAATTAAATCTATTGTTAGGTAAATAAACTTTCGTTGTAATTTCGAACTAAATTTGTGTAGAAGACGACATGTACGTACCTCTTGTTTCTTGATCGTACTGTAGGAGGAAGAGATATCAGCTGTCGACTCGTATCAAATATATCTTTGTTCTCCTGAATGAGATGAATACATTTTTATCAACTTTTGGCAGTTGAAAATATTGTACTTTTTTCATTATAGTCATTTTAAATTGCAATACCAATTGTAGTTAATATTTAAAGGAATTTGTTTCCTGTACAGGGTGTCCGACGACTTAGACTTAAAGTCGTCTTTTTTATATATTTTTAGCATTTATTTGTCAACCTAATTTTAGATGCAAATGTTATTGTTTTACGAATCATACGTGTTTAAGTCGGTTGACGACAAAATATTCGAATTTATTCAAATATCAAATACGACTTTCAAGTCGTCTTGCTTCTGTCATGTTTCGTGGGACACCCTGTACATTAAAGAGAATCATTAATATTTTCACGGAGTGTTCTTCCATTTTTAAAAGAGATATTTCTTCTTAATTTAAATGATTTGGTCTTCTAACTTTAAAGGGTTTGTTCTTCTAACTATAAAGGGTTTGTTCATCTTAATTTAAAGGGTTTGTTCTTCTAACTTTAAAGGATTTGTTCTTCTTAATTTAAAGGGTTTGTTCTTCTTACTTTAAAGGAATTATTTTGTTTACTTTATAGGAACTTTTTTTACTTACTTTAAAAGAACTATTTTACTTACTTTAAAGGAACTATTTTACTTACTTTGAAGGAACTATTTTACTTAATTTAGAGCAATTATTTTACTTACTTTGAAGGAACTATTTTACTTACTTTAAAGGAACTATTTTACTTACTTTGAAGGAACTATTTTACTTAATTTAAAGGAATTATTTTACCTACGTTGAAGGGATTATTTAATTACTTTGTAGGAATTATTTTACTTACTTAAAAAGGGATTATTTTACTTACTCTAAAGAAATTATTTTACCTACTTTGAAGGAATTATTTTACTTACTTTAAAGAAATTATTTTACCTACTTTAAAAGAATTATTTTACTTACTTTAAAGAAATTATTTTACCTACTTTAAAGGAATTATTTTCCTTACTTGAAAAAATTATTTTTCTTTTTTAAAGGGATTATTTTGCTTACTTTAAAGAGATTGAAATACTTACCCTAAGTAGGTTTTCATAATGTTCATTATCAAAAGAAGGTCTCAGTAATGGAATACGGCTAAAAAAATCTTATAATTTATGTTAAAGTTTAATTCAAATGCATGAAATCCTACGTTCAATGGTTTGAGGTTAAATGTCATTAAAAAATTTTATTTACTTTACAAGTTTCAGTTGGGTGAAAATGTTCTTTATTTATACAGGGTGTCTCACGAAGCAGGACAGTACCTCTGCAGCAAGACGAATTGAACGTAGTCTTTGATTCTTGAAACAATTTACGAAATTTATTCGAAAACCTAATTTTAGAAGTGAAATTCTAGAGTTAATAATAATAAATAAAACTAAATAGTAAAAACCCTTAGTCTTGACATTTCCAAAATGTGGTCTGCCTTTTATGTGCGTTTAATATCATCGGAGATATTAAGATATTTTTTTCAGATTTCGACAATTTCGGTTCTTTTTAATAAAATTTAAATCTGACCGAAATTCTTAACATCTCCGATAATATTGACAGCACAAAAAAGGTAGACCACACTTTGTTAATCCCAGGAGTCAGGACTAGGAGAATTTTGGGGTTTTTGCTTCATAAATCATACATGCTAAAGTAGGTTGACGATTAAATGTCACAAATAAATTTGAAATTTAAAGGCGTCTTTAAAGTCGTCTTGCTACCGTCATATTTCATGGGACACCCTATATTTTATAAAACATTTTGTGTTTTAAAAAATCAAACTCGGAAGTTTCATTTATTGATATACTGGGCTTTTGACAGGCTTCGTTGAACATTTGTTTTTATTTTGTGAACGTTACCTGAAGAATCTTGACAAAGCAGACATGGGATATATTTCATTCTCATTTGGCATTTCCATTTCATTTCTAAATAATATTTGTTTTTTGACAAGTACAGTGGGTGTTGAATAGGAAGACCACTTTGAGACATAAGTACGTAAGTACTAATTTTAAGAAATTAAAGTTTCCAGGGAATTGCTATCTAAAATATCACATTTGTTTAATCCTTCTTTTCACTAATTTCGGTTTTCTTTAGGCTTGGTAAAGAGGTTATATTCCTATTTAATGGGACTGTACAGGGAAAATGGAAAGGGGTATAAGTTGAAAGCTTATCACATTAGCTCTTGATCGCGACCCATGAAAATTATGTCTGATGTTCCTATCTTGACAAATTGATATAAAACTGTGTCAAGTTTATACGAAAATTCATATATACACAATATAGAAATGGTACGTTTAAACAAATCATATTTAGCAAATATGCAACCAATCTGAAAACGAAGATATCCCAGAGAAATCAAATTGTAACTTTGGTTTTTTCCAATTATTATTTTTAAATTTTATAATTTTTTTATTTTTAATAGTTCGTATGACGTCATTAGAACTTCCACAAATGGTAGTGCAGTGTACTGTCACGTGATATAGACAGCGATACTGCACTCTCATTGGTGTTAGTTCTGCTGCATGTACTTGTATTTTCGTTTTGCCACAGTTTTATATCAATTTCTCGAGACAGGAACAACAGATTGAACTTTCATGGGGCGCGATCAAGCCCTAAAGTGCTTAGGTTTCAGCCTATAACCACTTTCATTTTTCCTTTACAGGAAGGGATGGGAAATTTTTAAGTAGGCGAACAGTCATAAAAGAATTATTTTTAACACAAATGAAAATTACCTATTTCCTACTTTAGTTTCTATCCCAATGCCTCGACCCTAGATAAAATGTGCTTTTTAATTTTTAAAAATTTTTATGCCATGATATTTTCTTTTGCCATTACCTTTACGTTATCAATTTTATTTTTCCCTTGCGACATTTTACGTGTTTTTATGTCTCAACGTTACCATGTTTTGCAAAATTATTTCTTTTTTATACTAGACAAAGGATAATAATAATTAAAAGTTAAAACTATAAGTTTAATAAAATTATTCTTCTAATTTCAAATGAAAAAACCTTATCTATTGTGTGATGAAACAAAATAAAAGATGTTACCTGAATTGACTGAATTACCAGCGCCGATAAAATATAAACCTGAATTTTAAATATAAATGAGATTGACATTTAAAGATTTATAGAATAAAACTAGACATTAGTATATATGTTCCCTATTTATGGCCAAACGGCTGGACCGAATGGGCTGAAATTTTTTGAGACAATCATATAATTTTTAAGTATTTTCAAATCTAAAAATTAATTACTATTATGATTATTACTTGAAGGACATCCATATTTCAAAGCGTATATAGAAAATGCGTCTAGTTTTATTGTCAAAATTGGTCATTTTAGCTTGAATTTTATGTTTAAAATGACATAGGAAATTGTTTCAGATTTTTATATTGAGTGCATATATAAAAAAAATGATTAATATTCCGCATACTTTAACGCAGAATTCCAAATTTTTGCGCCAAAATTAATTTTGTGGAAGCAAGCGCAAACGATACCGATTCCGCCCAAAACTTGAGTTTTAGTAGCAAAAAAATGCACAAAATGATTTTTACTAATAACAGGCTACAGCCTAGGTTTCAGTGTTTAAGCGAAAAAATAAAGGTTTTGTAGATCAGGGAAGGGTTTATCCCTGGAAAATTACAAGAAAGATTGTTTTATGACTTTTTAAGATTAGGGATTACATAGTTTGAATTGGATAAGTTTGTATAAGTGGGTAAGAAAGTGGGTAAGTGCTAGAAAAAGTTGTATTGATGCAACTGCTTTCATACAAGATAGATTCATTGTTTCTAGTAGATTTCAACCTCAACAAATACAATAGAATATAGCAGTAGCAAATATTAATAGTAATGTAGTCATGGTCAGGTCCAACTGGAGGAAAGAGAAGTACAATATATATAACTACTGATGTAGTCATGTTCAGGTCCAACTAGAGGAAAGAGAAGTACAATTGTTAACATAAATTCAAAATGTAAGGAAGACAATTTCACCGACTCAAATGCCGATGTTAATTCTCTAGATGTGTGTGTACACAGGATCCATTTCCGCCATGAAGCACACCTCACATGTAACCTTCGCTCCTCACCTCTCTACACCTCCCGGTATTCAGTCAGCTATAAACACTCAAGACATTCACAACTCCATCTCAACCCTGGCTCCTTCATGATGATGATGCAGATACTCAGCGCAACGCACCTGTTGATCTGCCCCACCAACATGAAGCTCTACATCACCCCCCATGACTCCTTCAGGCTGATGATGCAGACCCTGAACTAACAGCAGGCGTGCTTATACCTCTGATCACCCTATTAACTTCTTGAGAAGCTTACTTAGGAAACTTGTGCACGGCTCTGACCGAAGTTTCCGCTATCTCGAGTTGCATTGCCTTAGTTCCATTGATAAGTCCTGTCGTCCCAATTCCCAGATCTGCTCCACCAACTTGAAGCTCTACAACACTTCCATGAAGCGCCATCTAATATCCATCATTAATTCCTTTGTTAATTTCCAAATCAACCAATTTTAACTCCGCTTTAAATGCAAATATTTCAAAACTCTCGTTTTTTTAAATAAATGTTAGAAATATCCATTTAGATCTCCTTTATTTTATTATAGTGACTTTTAAAGTCAACAACAATATATAACTAATGATGTAGTCATGTTCAGGTCCAACTGGAAGAAAGAGGAGTAGCATATATAAACACTGATGAGTCATGTTCAGGTCCAACTAGAGGATAGAGGAGTAGCATATATAAACACTGATGTATGTATGGCTGGAAATTATCTAGAACCTCTGTCCTCTCCAACCCTATCTCATCTTTTTACAGATGCTACTAAGGTAATAAAGGTTGTCTCTAAATAATAAAGCTCTGTGACAATTTTTTTTTATTCGACAAGCAATGCCACCAAATGATACATCCTCTTCCATTGAGATTAATGTGAAAGAGAAGAATAAAATAATTATTATTAGGATATTGATAGTCCGGATGGGAATGGAAGTTATTATGATTTCTGGAAAAGATACGAAGGTATTCCAGAAGATGAAGACTTTGAACCTCATGTTGGAATGAGTCCAGGTAATGGTTTATCCTGTTTACCTCCTTATCCACCTACTTTTGTCTTGTATTCGTCCATATCCATCTGCTTGTGTCCTGTATTCGTCCATATTCACCTACTCTTCTCCTGTATTCGTCCTTATCCACCTACTTTTATCCTGTATTCGTCCTTATACATCTACTTTTGTCCTGTATTCGTCATTATCCACCTACTTTTGTCCTGTATTCGTCCTTATCCACCTACTTTTGTCCTGTATTCGTCCTTATTCACCTACTTTTATCCTGTACTCGTCCTTATTCACCTATGTTTGTCCTGTTCTCGTCCTTATCCAACTACTTTTGTACTGTACTCGTCCTTATCCACCTACTTTTGTCCTGTACTCGTCCTTATCCACCTACTTTTGACCTGTATTCGTCCTTATCCACCTACTTTTATCCTATACTCGTCCTTATTCACCTATGTTTGTCCTGTACTCGTCCTTATCCACCTACTTTTGTCCTGAATTCGTCATTATCCACCTACTGTTGTCCTGTATTCGTCCTTTTTCACCAACTTTTGTCCTGTATTTGTCGTTATCCATCTACTATTGACCTGTATTCGTCCATATCCATCTATTTTTGTCCTGTATTCGTCCATATCTATCTACTTTTGTCCTGTATACTTTAGTCCTTATCCACCTACTATTGACCTGTTTTCGTCCTTATTCACCTACTATTGTCCTGTATTCGTCCATATCTATCTACTTTTGTCCTATATTTGTCCTTATCCACCTACTTTTGTCCTATATTCGTCCTTATTCACCTCCTAGGTGGAAAATAGCTCTTGGCTGTTTTGATTATTTTTTCCACCTAATTTCAATAATGATAACAACACATTTCAATTAAATAGATTTAAGGAGAACTATTGGAGATCAGGGTGCGATTTTATCTTATGCAAAATAGTTTATACATTGATTAGAATAACTATGCACCCTATATCCACCCTGTATCCAATTTTTATTTTTTAACATTTATTATTTTTCCAAATTTTTATTTTTTAACAATATGTATAAGATAAAATAGATGATGGTCAAAGCATTTAAACAGATGCTAACACGTCTACCAACTTATATTTAGAACAATGCAGCTCGTGCTTTTGGAAAAATATTTACGATATATAAAATTATAACTCTCAGAAGATATAAGCCTGAATTGAAGTAAAAGAACAGAATCAGACGTTTGCTAACATCTTACATCTTCTGCCAGAGTTAAAATATTGCATAGTTTGATAAATGCAAATTTGCAAAAAATAAAATTTTGAATTTTTTCATATATCTTAGAGATTTTGGAGTTACCTAAAAACAGGAAAATACTTAAATGATCAAAAGACATAAAGACCGGTATACTTTAATCCATCCTGTATCCTGTATCCTGTATCCTGTATCCTGTATCCTGTATCCTGTATCCTGTATCCTGTATCCTGTATCCTGTATCCTGTATCCTGTATCCTGTATCCTGTATCCTGTATCCTGTATCCTATATCCTGTATCCTGTATTTTGTATCCTGTATCCTGTATACTCTATTCAGTATCCTGTATCCTGTATCCTGTATCCTGTATCCTTTATTCAGTATCCTGTATCCTGTATCCTGTATCCTGTATCCATCCTTCATCAATCCTGTTTCCTTTCTTTTACATTTAAAAAATTTTAAAAATACAATTTACTAGGAGCCGGAAGTGATCATGCTTCCTTTATATATTTGGCCGGAATCCCAGTTATTGACATCTCATTTGGACCGGATAGGAAGAAATATCCAAGTATAGGTGGATATCCAGCCTACCATACAGGTACAGGATTTGAACCGGATAGGAAGAAATATCCAAGTATTGGTGGATATCCAGCCTACCATACAGGTACAG
Organism: Eurytemora carolleeae; assembly: GCF_000591075.1. NCBI lineage: Eukaryota > Metazoa > Arthropoda > Copepoda > Calanoida > Temoridae > Eurytemora > Eurytemora carolleeae. Next base: position 154,543 of record NW_019396277.1, on the reverse strand, counting down.
GATTTGAACCGGATAGGAAGAAATATCCAAGTATTGGTGGATATCCAGTCTACCATACAGATACAGGATTTGGACCGGATAGGAAGAAATATCCAAGTATGGGTGGATATCAAGCCTACCATACAGGAACAGGATTTAGACCGGATAGGAAGAAATATCCAAGTATTGGAAGATATCCAGTCTACCATACAGGTACAGGATTTGGACCGGATGGGAAGAAATATCCAAGTATTGGTGGATATCCAGTCTACCATACAGGTACAGGATGAGAATTGGGAGACGACTTGAATATCGTCTTTGATTTCTGATAATTGATAAAGGACATAAAGTGCATCAAAAAAAAAGACTGAATATCTAAAGAGCTTTCCAAAATGTTGTCTACCCTCTTTGTAGCCTTAAAATTGACGGAGGTATTAAACATTTGAACTGTTTTGTTGATTTTTAATAAACTAAAATCTGGACAAATTTCCGAATATCTTTGTCAACTTTGAAGGTTAAAAAATTGTAGACCACATTTTGGAAATCCCGAGATTAGTATTTTCTTATGTCAAATCTTTTAATTGAAACTACAAAATTATGTTTGCGAAATAATCCTGCACAAAACAAAGCCGCAATAGAAGTCGTCATTTAATTCCCATATTTATTGGGTCACCCTGTATAAACAGGGATAGGATAAAATTACATAATCTAAGCGTATAATTTGGTAAGTGGGACGTTAAATTTTTAAAAAATTCACTATTCTAAGAAAAAGAGTCGGTTTAGATATAAAAACAACAACAAAAGATTAAAAAATGTATCTTTGTCTACAAAATTAATCAATAATATATAAATATGAATCAATAGAAACTCTAAATTTGACAGTTTATAAATGTATAAAATAGAGACAAATAAGCTAATTTTAATATATAATAATATATAAATAAATATGATTAATGAATTTGAAATTAAATTAATCTAACCTAACCCTCTAATAATAAATAATGATAATTTTATAAAATAATACCATAAACGAATTTTGGCCATCCCAACACTCTGTCTTTTGGCGATAGATCAAACATTTTTGAAAATTTTGAATTAAAAATAAATTTTCTTTAGACAGCTTTTTTTATACCAGTATCGATATGTTTTATAAATTACTTGTAATTTTTAATTGCTAAATCAAATTTTAACATATTCGAGCACAGTTTTTTAGACATAAAAGAGCCTTAAATTCAGCAAACAAAATCTAAAAATCTAAAAATTTTAACTCATATTTTTGATGTAAAACACTGGAAAGCAAATTAATTTTTTCATTTGTTTAAGGCTACGAGACATTTGATCTTGTGGACAAGATATACGATCCAGAGTTTGTAATGTTTAAAGCTTGCGCTCAACTCAACCTTAGGTAAAAACAGAGGTTGTTTTTTTTTCCATGTATCAGAAAAGCGCCATTTTTTGGTGCTTTTTTAGATTTTGCCATCTATACAATAAATAAATGTATTCATATACAGTTTAAACCAGAAAACTGAAAAAAGGGCTTTTTATCAAAAAAAGGTCTAAACAATTTTTCAAAAAATAATTTAATTGCAAACTGCAAAATCTTATTGCGACATTTCATGATTTAAAGAAAAAAGTACTTCGAGAATTCCATCTTTTTTTGGTTCTCACTGTATATTCTTTGAAATATGCTAGGAAGTAATCCAACGTACATGCAGGTTTTAACAATTCAAATGAAAACCACATCAAAAGTACACAAACTATCGTTTTAAAAACGTTTTTAAATTTTATAATTCCAGATTAGGTCTGGAACTGGCAGAATCCAGTCTCTTACCCTGGAAACTGGAGAACTATGCTGATGTTATGGAAAGTGCTATGTCAGGTACAGGGTATCCAACGAAACATGACAGTTGGTAAATAGTTATGAATGTCGTCTTTCATATACTGTATTAGATATTAAAGGCTTTTTGCAGTTTATTTCTTTAAACAAATCTATTTTTGAAACATAATTTACATTGAAACCAATTTTACTAAAACATGACTCCGAAATAATATTTTTATTATTGTCTTTGGTATTAAACAACTTAACAAATTATGGAAGATGACATTCTAAACTATTCACCAACTGCCATGTTTAGTTGGACACCCTGTATATTACATCAGTATTAAAGTTTTTCATATGAATCATCAAAAATATTCATAGAAGCAAAAACTGTGTAGAAATGTCATTGCCCTTTTGACGAGCTTAGAAATTATGAAGGTTTTAAACTTTATGCTGTTAATCACAAATCGATTTTTCAATGTCTAGATTAAAACTTACAATTTTCTGCGATCTGGGTTTCTGCCCCTTGTGATGATTATGGACCAGGAAAAAATTGTAATGTCTCAATTAATTTCAAATGTACCAAACATGCAGACTACACTTTGAAAATCACAGAGTTAAAATTAGTTTATTGTTGTAAGAAAAATGATTCGTTTAACAACAGAATAAATGCCGCGTAAATAAACGGCGATTTTACGGTTAATTTTTCTACATTTTCCATCTACATTAAAATATCTGTTTTAAGTTATTTTTGAGGACAATAAGGTTTTAAATTCCATAGCGTGTTACCTAATAAATTAAGTTTTTTCTCCCACTTGTATGTAGAATCAAAACTAGAGGAGCTACTGTTTAAACAAGAAATTTGGAAATATCGAAAGAATTTATAATATGTCGTATTCCTAACCTACTCATAAGGAAATGCTGCAGATATTTAGTTTTTTTATTGAAAAATTATATTGAGCTCTTTAAAACTGTTCCCGCATATTTCATTGCTATTCATAAATATTTCAATGCAAATAGATTCTAGTACAATAGATGGCAACGTAGAATTTGTACACTCTCAGTACGGTGTATTCTTACGTCACAAGTGTCAACTCAATTTTTGTGTCTGACAAATTATTAAAAATAGTGGTAATTTTAGAATAAAGTGCTAGTCTCACAGTAAAATAAGTGCAATTTTATGTGTTCTTTATTTTCTGTTTTTATACTTTTTTATTTAATCTTGGAAAACATGTCAAATAATGTGGGAAAATTTGGTTTTCTTTGTTATATTTGACACTTGTGACGTCATGTATCATTGGTCCATTTCTCTGCTGCCACCTATTGTACTTGGTAATCTATTTGTTTTAATGCAACTACTCAGATTTAGGTATTCAACCCGTTAAAAAATTGTCAAGGCGACATTTTATAAATTCTTTCGATTTTTCAAGGTACTGGGTCAAACTGTAGAGGATAACAAAGTTGTACCAGTAATGTATGTTTTGATTACAGACCTTGAATCTTCTGGAGTTTTGTCTCAGCTCAATAGTCTTGGAATTCAAACTTCTTTTCTCAATTCTTCTGTTTATAATTTCAGGTACTATAACGTTTAGGCCCCTTGTACAGTGTGTACTTTGTTATACACGGAGATGAAAACTTTTGAACAGAGTATCGTTAATCCTAAACACTTGATCTCGCACTTTTGAATTAATAATATCTTTAATAAAGATGAGGAATCTCTTTAATAAAGATGAGCAATTCCTTTAATAAAGGTGAACAATCCCTTTAATAAAGATGAACAATCCCTTTAATAAAGATGAACAATCCCTTTAATAAAGATGAACAATCCCTTTAATAAAGATGAACAATCCCTTTAATAAAAGACTGACTAATTAAGGGGTTCTGTGGCCAACTGGAGGGAGTATGTAAATTCTCTGGACACCTCTAATCCTCTCACAGCTCGGGTTGTAAATGACCAAATCAGGTATACAGGGTGTCCCAATAAACAGGGAAATTCAGGGATGATAAAAGAAATATTCTATATAAAATGAAGAAAAAAAATTTGCGACCCCCTGGCCCCTAATTATAGTTGTAAGTGTGGTCCACCGTTTATGTTCCTTGAAATACGATTATCTACGATTACATTATCTACAACTTTGCGCTACTTTTTAAGAAATGCAGGGTATGGAGCGAAATTGATCTAACAGTTGCAAAGTTTTTGTGCCCGCTACCCGGTGCTCATGTATGAAAATAATTGCCTACGGCACTTTTTATAATAATGCTGTGTTTCCCCTTCTGGCCCCATGATGGTGAAATACACGGAGAGGGTAGAAACCAACTTATAGCTATCTAGCTAACTAGCTATCTCGTTATCTATCTATCTTAATACCTTGCTAGCTATACACAGCTAACTAGCTATATAGCTACCTAGTTTCTAGCTACATTTCTATCTACCTAGCTATCTAACCACCTATTTATCTAGTTACCTAGCTATTTAGCTACCTAGCTATCTAGCTACCTAGCTATCTAGCTACCTAGCTATCTATCTACCTAGCTATCTAGCTACCTAGCTATCTATCTACCTAGCTATCTAGCTACCTAGCTATCTAGCTACCTATCTATCTAGCTTTCTAGCTATCTAGCTACTTGGCTATCTAGCTACTTGGCTATCTAGCTACCTAGCTATCTAACTACCTATCTATCTAGCTTTCTAGCTATCTAGCTACTTGGCTATCTAGCTACCTAGCTTTCTAGCTACCTAACTATCTAGCTACCTAGCTATCCGCTACCTCGCTATTTATCTACCTAGCTATCTAGCTATTTAGCTATCTAGCTATCTAGATATCTGGCTACCTAGCTATCTAGCTATCTAGCTTCTAGCTTTTTATTTATTCATCTATCTAGCTTCCTAGTTATCTATCTACCAAACAATTTAGCTACCAAGCTATCTAGATATCTAGCTACCTAGCTACCACAAAAGTGATTCGCGCAATTCTACCTCAGGAAAAGAGAGAAATTATCCACATAGATTCAGCCTGCTCAAGCTTATAAAAAGTCTCATCAATTTTTAAGACAGGGTCAACTTTGAAGTGTCGCAACAGCTTGGGCTTTGATTTTACCGTTCTTACTTATGTATACTTCTGTAGCCCTTTACAAGTACATTTTAGCACTATAAGGCACTTTTTGTTAGCTTGAGTTTTTCGAGCACATTTTCGAATAGTATGCATAATTTTGAAGATGAAAACGGCATTTAGAGAAAAACATGACATCCACGCCCCAAGTTGTACCTATAGAACCAAAGTTTAACACAAAACAACGATGTTCATAATGCTAAAATGCCTAAACACCTTGTATTATTTCATGTGATAACCAGTGCATTGTTTATTGATTATGAACAATGTATGTACACTGTAAAATGTACACTGTAAATTGTACAGTGTCATTTATGTACTATGTACATACAGAGTGTGTATTGTGTAAATATTTCATCATGGTGAAATATATATTTTTAGAGGATTCGAGAAAACATTCCTGCTCAACCCTGGACTTCCCGATAGGAATACATGATGAAATAATAGACAAATAGACGCACACCATAACAGACAGACAAATACAAATACAGACAGACAAACACCAAGACAGACAGACACCCTGACAGACAGACAAACACCAACACAGACAGACAGTTGTTAGGCTAGACAGGTGGATATCCAGACAGTGCAGACAAGCATTATCTGGGACAAAAAAGAAAAAAATGAAAAGAAACGAAACAAAAACTGAAAGAAAAAAGAAAAAAGGGGAGATTATTGCCAAAAAATCTAGCTTTTGCGACTAATATTATTTTTATTCAAATAAAAAAAAATTAGTGCTTTTGAAATAAATTATTAATTTCTTGAAACAAAGTAAAAATAATTCTTTGTATTTTGAGAAACTTAGCCTTTTGCAACACCAAAAAGTAACAGTGTCCCTGTGTGGCTATTAAAGCCAGGTGGGTTGTGTCCTGGTTGACTATGATAGCAAACGATTTGGACCTGGATAGATACGTTTCAAGAACTTGTTCTGGAGTAGGTGTTTAGTACAGACTGATAGATTTAGAAAGATACTCAGACAGACATAAAGATAGATAAAGATGCACAGACAGATAAACATAAACAGACAGACATAAAGATAGATAAAGATACACAGACAGATAAACATAAACAGACAGACAGAGAGATAGATAAAGATACACAGACAGATAGACAGATAGATAAAGATACATAGACAGATAGACAGATAGAGAAAGATACACATACAGACAGACAGATAGATAAAGGTACATAGACAGATAGAGAGATAAAAAGGCATCATCTATGTGCATGAAAAGGTTACAGTACAGGCACGCCATCATTGCCCCATCAAAGTTTGACGCATACGGGGGTTCTGCATTCCCAGGAATAGGTAAATTAATCCCAGCTAGCTGTCTATATCTATCTATGCAGGATTTACAATAAAACCTGCAAAAAAAGTTTTGTTTTTTAATTGAAAATTTGCCCCCCCCCCCCATGATAATATCTACATGAGGAACTTAAAAAGTATTGGTCTGAGGCTGTCCAAAGAAACACTTGACACTCGTGACAAATTTAAGTTTTTTAGTCCATATATCTTTCCAACCTGATTTCGTAGACATTTAAGGTTACTAACTATGATTTGTTTAAATATCGAAGGTTTATACCATGAACTTGCAAAAATATGAGAATTGGACCATTAAAGTTTGTTCATTTCTTTTCCTGAATTATTACTAACCCCAGCGCATAGGCTTTTGCGCGCACCAAGTGCCGAATCCATGCCAACATAGTACTTAGAACTTTATCTAGACTTAGTTCCGATTGTTTTTTATTCTTTTTTGGAAAGACTCTGATAAATAAAACAGCAGACTTCACAACTGTTGTTGCAAAGAAATTTTGCACACTATTCTTTATAAGCCAATTTACATATTTTTTAGTTTTTCTTTTTTAAACATTGGGCGTTGGTCTGAAGTTTGAATTATTTTCTACTTTTGCTTATAGATAGAGGGATAAAGACAATAAGACAACTGTTAGGCCCAAGTTTTTTGTTAATCTCACTTGTAATAAAACACAGCAATTGCGCAGTCTACACAGACCTAAATAGACTATCAAGTACAATAAGTGGCATTATTTTCTGTAAGATAAACACTTTATTCTAAAATTATCAATATTATTAATAATTTTGTCGGACACAAAAACTGAATTGACACTTGTGACGTCAGAATACTGCTGTACTGAGAGTGTACAAACTCTACGTACTATTGTCCTCCATTGTACTATAAGAATCTATTTACACTTATTTTTCTTAAGCTACATGATGAAACTATATTTTCTTTTGATCAACATAAAATACAATTAAAATGTAAAAATCGTCTTTCTCTTCCACTATTTTTTGGGTCCCACAGTTGATAAAAAGATTCAAATTTTGTCGACTCATTTTTCGAACAATTTGTTTATTTTGGATTGTTTGTTTAGGTGACTTATTGTATGGACTGGATGAACTTAGCGAGACAGATAGGTAAACTTTTGTAAAATTATACAGGGGGGAAATATTTTTAAAAAACATTTGAATCCGCTACGTTCTGCTGAAAATGCTATAATGTTAATTGTTAATTGGTTCAGGTTTTTTCAAATATTTTATAAAACTTTCAAGATTCCAAAACTGTTTTCTGTTTAAGTTAGTTTTATCCAAGGATTAAATGCAAGGAAAGTTATTTCAGAGGTGTACGCATCTTTTGTACTGCAGTGTACTGTCTCTGGACGGTAATGTAAACACATGACGGATGTCGAAGCCTGACATGGGATCCATCTTTCACATAAATAATCGATGAAATATTCTGGACATAGCTAGGAAACTATTATGTGAATTATCAAAGTTATCAAAATTCAATGCTTTTAACCTCCTCGGATACTAAACGAACACTGAGGCATATATTCTTGTTTACAAATTCCGCTCAGAGAGAACTGGTTTCAATATGTACGCAGAGTATACGCAACTGCAATTAACTTTCCTTGCATTACATTCTTGGTTTTATTAAACTTTGCAATATTATTATTCTAAAAACGATTCTTAGGATCCGTTAGTTTTTGTATCGTTTTGTGATCGTTTTTTTTGCATATACAGGGTGTCCTTTCAATCTTGCCAATTTTCAAATTGCTGTAACTTTGTTAATGTTTGGGATTTTTCCGATCTGTGAACAAATTGACTAATCATAATATAAACGTTTTGTTGTATACAATGAAAATTCACAATTCTAATATCAAAAAATCCGCAAACTCAGTTATCTTGGCTTCTTTTGAAAACACCCTATTGGAATACGGCTCAAATGAAAAAAATTGAATCAAAAAATCATTAAAAAAAATTAAATCATAGTAATATAAATTAGAGATCATAAAATCACATGAAATTATTAAAAACTAGCTGAAGTGCCCAGCGTTGCCTGTGGATTTTTTTTTCTTCCAAAATAATTTTTTTTTTCAAAATTAAAAAAAAAATTTAAATTGTTTCTAAAATACCTCGGGCAAGTCGGGCACTTCATGGTATTTATATATAGAAGCGAGGAGCTTTATTAAATAGATCAGAAAATTATAAAACAAATATTTTAGGACTGCTCAAATCAAGAAGTTGAAGAGGCATATCTCAGATCTAATGATAGTTGTGGATAGAGCTGGAAAATACCTCCGACCCGTTCCAACTCTGGCTCCGGTCAATTCCTCTGCTGCCTCTGAAATGAGATTTTTAACAAACATTTACATTGTTTTCTGTTTAATTGTAAACAAATTGTCATTCACTTTTTAATTTTTTCGAAAAATTGCGATTTGTTTTTGAATAAAATTAAACTTGTGTAAAATATTTTAATTATGACTTCAGAGGGGAAAAATGCATTTTTAAGGTTAAAAGCAAAGAAATGCAAAATAAAAAGGAGAAATGAATCATGACTGTAGCAGGACGACTTTAGGGTCTTTGAGCTTTGAAATCCGTTACGGCATTTTTTCTTCTTAAACCTGTATCACGGGACCAGTATACTGCACTTTCATTGGCGGGAATTCTGGTGACGTAATACGGAATTATATCAGTTTTATATCAATTTATGGAGACAGGAACATCAGATATAACTTTCATGGGTCGCGATCAAGAGCTAAAGTGATCAGCTTTCAGCCTATACCCCCTTTCATTTTTCCTTTACAGTCTCTTTAATAAAAAGATTTATATCGTAAATGTTGAGCAGAGTTACCCACTGTAGTTCCAACGGTAAAAATTGACTTCCTCAAATAAATATTTCACATTTAAAAAGGCAGTTTAACTTAATTGAGGGATGGTTTATTTCTCTTTGTTGAGAAATGTTCACACACATGTGTAATCGTGTACTGCAGTACACGATAAGATTCTTTATGTTCTTATAAAAATAAGGAAATGTTCATTTTTCAGAAAGTACGTGTACGTGTAATGTGCATAATGTACTGTTAAATGACCCAGCCTACTACCTTAAAATGGAACCTTTATTTCCATTAATATCATACTTAATGTACAATATATCATTTACTGCAAAAACATACGCTGAACTTCCTTATAGAGAAATAAATCATCCACCAAGGAAGTTTAACTGTTCATGTAACTTTAAGGGTACCTATATTCTCTAGGGAAATAGGGACATGCCCGACTCACAACATTACCCTTCAAAATTCAAATTTGTTCCAAGTTAAAAAACGCAGTCTGAATTTGTGTTCTGTTGAAATTACCGGAGTCGGACAAAAAGGAGTTTGGTTCAGAATTCAAATAACCAAGGTTATAATGCAAGGAAAGTTATTTCAGACGTGTAAGCATCTTTTGTACTGCAGTGTACTGGGTGGTAATGTAAACACAAGACGGATGTCACAGCCTAGCATGGGATTTATCTTTCACATTGAAAATCAATGAAATATTTTGGTCATTGGAAACTATTATGTGAATTATCAAAATTCAATGCTTTTATCCTTCTCGGATACTAGCGAACACTGAGGCATCTATTCTTGTTTACAAATTCCGCCCAGAGAGAACTGGTTTCAATATGTAAGCAGAGTATTCGCAACTGCAATTAACTTTCCTTGCATTATAACCTTTGCAAATAACTAGGTAAATGTAGATTTTAGAAACAATACATATGTTTGTCTTTTGAAGAAAAAACGTTCATTAGCCTAGGGTGGACCCACGCTCCCCCCCTGAGCTCATGGACGGGTGCCGGTCTCCCCCCCCCCTTAGGAAATTCATGATATGAAATGCATAGTTTTGAATAAATGACCGGAACTGAAATACCTTAAGAAATTAATAAACACGTAATCAAAAGGAATTATTAAATTATTAGTAAGCGCTCAAAAAAGCATATATAATCACCAACATCATTACCTTTGATTAGATATGTAAAAATGTTAAAAATGCTAAAATGTTCCTTATTGTTTATTATGGAAAATTCTTTTTAATTGGTAAACATTTTAAATTCCTATTCAAATTATGAATTGGACACCGACTTAAAGTTTTATTTCTTAACTACCGATAAGATACTTATTACTAATGCTTAATCGATCTCAATAAAAATATTTCATTTTATTATGTAAATCTCGAAATGTGATAATAAATGAGAAATTGCAGGAAATTTACTGCTTTTTGTTAAATTTTTAGGGGAGGGCTCGACAAATTTGTTCGCGCTTACGCGCGCAAATATGCCCCCAGTCCCTGAGATATTTAGTCCACCCCTGTAATTAGCTCACACTTGATAGCTTTAAGGTCAATGAATCCAAGTCAGTTTTAACATATTTCAGACAATGTTGAAATATAGCAATATGTTTGAATATGCCCCCAGTCCCTGAGATATTTAGTCCACCCCTGTAATTAGCTCACACTTGATAGCTTTAAGGTCACATGAATCCAAGTCAATTTTAACATATTTCAAACAATGTTGAAATATAGCAATATGTTTGAATATGATTACAGCCTTGCAGGAAATCTACATGATATAACGAACATTGATAAGAAATTTCGCGTCGCGTTATACATGGCATGACTTTATGAATAGAAATATTAGACAAATTTTGAAATTGATTTTTTAGCTTTAAATAGCTAATGTTGAAAACAAATTATTAAAACAATTTGAGGAGAGGGATTGGAATTACCATTCTCATGAAACTTGCATGGATTCAGGGGCCGGAACATTGTAAAAAATATGTTCCCCCGCCCTGGAGCTTTTAGGGGGAACAATGTCCGGGGGCCCCCCGTAGAAAATTGAAGAAAAAAATCTGAAGATTTCGAATAGTTCAAAAATTTGTAGTTTAATAGATTATTTAATAGATTCAGTAGATTATTTCAATATATAACCTGTTTGATAAGTACAATTGAAGTATTTGTCAAGCTAAAAATTGTCATTATCGTTATTAGTTGGAATTCGGAACCTTCAAAAATGCCTCTATCAAATCAAATGCAATTGGCATTAAAATTTTTAATATGTTTAACCTTTTTATTCCAAGTAATGTTTACTTTTCTTATTTCAAATAAATGAAAGTTAATTTAATTCTTGAATGTTATACCTGAAGAATGAAATGAAAAATAAAATTACCTTTTCTACTTAAGTCTTAACTGTAACGATAACCAAGCAATTATCAGGGATTTTTTAATGGAACGTTTTTTATGTATGATAATTTTGTTTATGTTTCTTACGTTAATTTACAATTCACTGTGTGGGGGGGGGGCAAGAAGATTTTAACCTAGGGGTCTGCATGTTGTTTCAAAAATAGCTAATTTTCTTAAAAATTTGAACAAAAAAATATGCCTCCACAGTAAATTTCTTTTTAAACCTACTCACATTCCTAAAGCAAACTAAATTCACTGTAACATTTTTCAATATAAGCTTAGACTTTTTTATTTTCGCCCCCTTTCTTTAAAAAATGCCCCCAAATTGGATTTTTAAAATTACACTCACACATTCTTATTCAAATTGCCCCACCAGACTTTGATTGGCCACTTTGTAACCCTTAGTTATTAAGAATGCCAAAAATATTTTTAATGTGCACCTAAATTAAATTTCTTATCCCCAAATGTTTTATGAATACATCCAACTTTAAAATTTACAGCCCTATCTAAAAAAATGCCTCAACTTTTTTAAGATTGTACTCCAAAATCAAGAAGTTTTGCACCCAACAAAAAAATAACCCTTAGATTAAAAAAAAGCTATACACAAAATTACCAAAACTGAGAAAAGCCCCCCAAAAATAGAATTTGCCCTTAAAACAAAGATTTAAGATTTCCCCCAACAACAAAAATTTCCCCCAGAAAACAAAATTTGCCCCTGAAATATAAATTTTAAATTTTTTCCCACAGAAATTTGCCCCAAACTGAAAAGAATGCCCTCAAATATAAAAATTTGCCCCAAAAATATTCTGAATTGGAAAGGTAGGTTTTCCATGGTTGAGAATAATGCACATTTTTCCTGCCCCCCCGAAATGTTAAAGGGGGGGAAATCTTGCACTTCCCCCCCCCCTGCTGAATGACTAGTTGCAAGCCTAGTTCTATAAATTTTTAAATTCAACCATGTTCAATAGTAGGAAAAGAGAATTGGGATGTATTATACTGGAAAGTGGAAATGGGGTAATCAAATCTGAAGTTACCGTTAGGCTAAAGTGCATAATCGGAATTTCGAATTTTCTTGTTTAAATCTTGACTGTTTTTTTACCAACCACATGGTGAAACAATGAAATATATTTTGACCTTTCACACTTGTATGAAATATTTTATTATTAAGTTTTTTTTTGCAGATTTAACAACAAAGATATCAAGTTTTAGTAACAAAGTATAAAGAATTTTGTCCTTTGAATTAGCCATTTTAATGTAAGGTGAATTATTTGAAATTAGACAATTTGAAATTTCTCTTTTTAAGATTCATACATGCATATTGCATACATTGTAAAAGTGGTGTAACGACACCTATTAATATATATATGACGTAGTAATATCATTTTGTCTGTAAACCGATTTGCCTCAAGATTTGATATGGGAACTCGGTAGAACGACTGTTCTTAGCTTGGTTTAAAAATTGGGTATAGGTTTATTTTTTATACAAAAAACTTATTTCCATGCAAAGCCGGTTTTCCATGGCAATATGTCAAATAGTTACATTGCAAGCATGTTGATATACAATATACATGTTCACATATAATTAATTTAAAAGTTTTTTAAACCTAAAGATTTAACAAAAATCAGTCAATTCTTATTTCTTATTTGTTCAAAAAATATAAGTTTACAAACTCTAGTTCTCCCACTTTCTTTCTGTAAACTTTAGTTCGATCCTACTTTCTATCTGTAAACTCCAGTTCTCCTATTTTCTATCTGTAAACTACAGTTCTCCTACTTTCTATCTGTAAACTCCAGTTCTCCTACTTTCTATCTGTAAACTCCAGTTCTCCTACTTTCTATCTGTAAACTCCAGTTCTCCTACTTTCTAT